>NC_057864.1:113290881-113590881 GCF_019393635.1 Dromiciops gliroides | reverse complement strand
GGTCCGTTTATTACATTAGTACCATGAAGGTAGGAAAAGAAACAGGAGGGGTTCCCAACATATTGAATGGGTATTTGCTGAAGAATTTATAGAAGGAGATGGAAATAAATTGCATATAATGAGAAAACTTAGAAATCTGCACAGCAGAAAGCATATCCATGTAGATGGTATGACAGATCCATCAGAACATTGAAACCATGAATCACGTTTTATGTGGGAAGAAATCTTTGTACTCTGCATTGCCCAAACAACATCATCTATAGCATCATGCTCAGTTTTAAGTGCCACATTTTGTTTTGTTTTTTTGTGAGGCAGTTGGGGTTAAGTGACTTGCCCAGAGTCACACAGCCAGCAAGTGTTAAGTGTCTAAGGTCGGATTTGAACTCAGGTCCTCCTGACTCCAGGGCTGGTGCTCTCTCCACTGCGCCACCTAGCTGCCCCTAAGTGCCACATTTTAAATTGAACATTGACATGCTCAGAGGAAAGTAACAAAGATAATAAATAGTGGAGAGAAAGTGTTCTGAAATCCTGTCATATGAGATATGGGACCTGATTGATATGTTTAGCTTAGAGAAGATGAGATTGTTTTCAAATATTTGAGAGATTGTCATATGGAAAAGCAGTTAAGCTAAGTCTTTGCAGTTTCAGAAGGCAGTCATATCTGGGTGGAAGGAAGCTGATTTCAGTTCATTATGAGGAATAATTTTCTACTGTTGAGAGCTCTCCAAAAATGGAATAGTCTGCTGCTAAAGTAGTCATTGTCCATCAATAAATGTGTTCACCTAGAGTTTTCAACTACTTTTCCATAGTGTGAAGGAGGAAAAGATTAAACTAAGGAACTTCTGACTCCTCTTTTACCTGTTTAAATCCATAGAATAGCTAGTGCTTTTTAAAACATTTTAAATCTTTAAGGTACAGAAAATGTCTATCCAAATCAGAGGTGGGTAGCCATTCATTCTAAGGACTTTGATTCATCTCTCTCTGTGTATCCCTCTCTTGTTTCTTGTCTTCCTTCTTCATTCTGCTTTTTTATCCTGTGAGACTGTTGTTGAACTCTGGTTGTTAACACTAGGGCCTGACCCCTTCTCTGATTAGGTCAGTCTGTCCTCTTTTGGCTTTATAGGCCTTGCCACTTCGGCAAAATGCCACTAGGTGGTGCAAGAGGATTGTGGCATAAAATCCCACAACTCAGGATTAAAGAAAAAGAAACTTCAGCTCTGATTTGTGCTATTAAACTTGGTTTTGTGGAATGGTTAGTGAATGAAATTTTTTATGTAGTTGTTCATCTTAAGTGACCCTTTTTAAAAATTACCCTATTTATGAGTATTCTGTACTAATGAATATTTGAAGAGCCTGTTATAGGAAAAACTTTAAGATCATAGGTTTTTAAGATATAATTAGCTGTGTTAATAATTACCCAACAATAATATTTTATTAATACTTGAGGACTTCATCATGCTGTTCTTTTGGTGATGTCTCAAATTTCACTTGTCTCTGTTACTAGAATATTAGGAATGTTTTGTAGCTCATAATTAACCTTATGCAATCTGATCAATTGTTTTTATCTTATATAGGAACAGAAGTTGCTTTGGTTGGTGGCTTGAAACTTCTGGGTAGACTGTCACTTCTTACAGAAGAAGATTTATGGACTGTTAATGGACTTCCTAATGAAAATAATTCTTCAGATCATCTGCCTTTATTGGCCAAGTTCAGGCTTGAGCTCTGATGATATTTCTTTCATGCAGTCTTCTTTCTTATTATTCCATTCAAGGAATAACAGTTTGCATGCTGATTTTGTGTATAGTTTCTACAGACATGGTGTTAAGTAATTATAGTAATTTGTGATTTAACAAAATATAGGTCTAAAGTTTTATATTAATGTCCTTTTTTATAAACTACTTGCCAGACAAGTAAGGAAATGGCATTTTTTTCAGAGATATAAATGCTTTTTATTGTAAATTTCAGTAAAATTGACTGGTTCTTAAAAACAATTCACTTCGTTTAGTTGTTTTGGTAAAAAAAAAATGTACATATTTAAAGCAAGTTTTGCTTTGGGCTCAAAGTAACTTTCCTTTGATTTTGGTGAGCAGTGTTCTTTCAGACTATAATGAGTTACCCTTCCAGGTGCCCTAAATTTTATTGAGGATCCCATGATTGTAGAGCACTAATTAGTTCAGGTCTGAAATTGTTGTGTGGTTTAGTTATATTTACAAATGTCCAACAAAGCGTGTTGTGCAGCTTTTTAGAAAGGACTTGAAATATTTTTTTCTTTAAAATGCAAAATCTATTTTATTACCATTCTTAGTCTTCAGTATGCTTTCATTTTGCTGAGGAAAGGTTCAGAAAACTCCTAAAACATGTTCATTCTTTTAGGCTCATCTCAGGAACAGAGTAGTCAGTCTCAGACCAAACAGACCAAGGCTCTAGACATTAAGCTGTTCCAGCTTTCTTTTGTCCTAGTCACTCTCAGGGAAGGATCAGCCCATTCCCCCATCTCATTTTAGTAGGAACATTCGCTTTTATTCAACTAAATCAGCATTCAGTAGACATTCCTTTCACTAGCAGAATTGCAGCTTCTGCCTTCTGCAGATACTCTTACAGCTACTGAACAGATTGCTTTTTCTTGCTGCTGCCTCAGAAATTTGAGGAAACTTGTGGATGGTGACAATTTTGTGACCTAATAACTTTTCATTGCCATTTTTAATGACTAAAGTTGTTGTTTACCCATTTATTTTTTTAATGAACCATGAATCCATGTTTATTGCATACATTGTTGGATTAGATCGGATGAATGCTGAAAATAGTTTTCTAGGACTATTGAATTCAAATGGAAGAAATAAATGCTACATATATGTAGCCATTGAGAAGGAAATCTCCTTGTTTGAGAATCTGAATCAAAAGATCTGCACTTTAAAAAAAAATTTTTTTTAAGTTAAGTGACTTGCCCAGGATCACACAGCTAGTAAGTATCAAGTATCTGAGGCAGGATTTGAACTCAGGTCCTCCTGAATCCAAGGTTAGCATCTTATCCACTGCACCACCTAGCTGCCTCTGCACTTTTTTTTTATAATGGTTCTTTTAGTGTTATTTTTATGGCTATCTTTTTTATCTTCACCTTCATTTCCAAGTATATCCTTTCCCACTCCCTTACCCATTGAAGAATTACCTTGTAACAAAGATTGAAAAAGAGGGGGAAATATTCAGCAGAACCAAACAACACATCAACCACAGGATCCTATACTTTGATATTTAGCAGTCATTTTGTACTTGTTATAAAAATCTTTATCATGCATTTCCTTTATATAGGTTACCTCTGCCAAAAGATGAAAACAGTAGGGAAACAGTTCATGCTCTTAAAAACCACTTAGTTCAATGAATTTTTTTTTAAATAAGCTAAAATATATACCTAAAGGAAGTAGGCCTTCGGGAATCTTTATGGCATATAAGTATGTGCTCAGTAAAAATTTTACCAAACTACTACTACTTGTTTATGTTTATAATTTACCAGGTTTTCAAGTAATATGTTAACAGCATTTCTAGGATTTTCTACATTTCTTTTGTGCTATCAACTTCAGAGCACTACTGAGATATTTCATCTTATGCAAGTTAAATACAGTAAGTATTAAGTCAGAATGACATTATAGTAATCCCATTTTGATTTTGAGAAAAAATAATAGAAATAGATTTGACTCATCACTGATTGTGGTTAAATGTGAATGAACTAACAAAGACTTCTTAATACATTTCTTGCTGTTTTACTACCAAATTAAGCATAACTAAAACTATGATAATACAGTTTTCAATGTTCTTCAAAATAGCGTGACTTTAGATATTTTCATATAATACTTTGGCAGATTTTAGATACGGAGATGCACTTAACTTTAGTACCCTCACTTTGCAGAATGAACTAACTCCTGTTTTTGGACTCCAGCCAAAGGCTCTCAATAACATCCTCATTAATTATTTGAACTTGAGTAGGAAGAACTAATTATCTACTTTTCTTGATTGTCCTGACTCTTTTGGTAAATAGACATTTCACCTCCTAGAAATTGGGCCTTGTCTCTACCAGCTAATATCAGCAAAACCTGTTAATACTGAAACAGAATCCCACTACATTGTTTCTGGTTCTGTATGCTTCATTAAGAAGAGACTATGAAACACAGTGTACATTTTTTAAGTGAAGAGGAAAGTCATGGCTTGAAGAAGATATTTAGGCTTTTACCTTTTGGTATCAGGATATTGTACATGTCAATTAAAAATTAACAGTAGTCTTTGTTCTTAATGATTGACAGTCCCACTAAAACAACTTAGATAACCCGTTGAACTATAGATGCCCCAGACTGAAAGGTCAGTGGTTTTCAAGGGGTCTGTGAACATCATAGTTGCAACTCTCAATACCTGTTTTGAGTGCTGATGGCACCAATAAAGAAAACATGGACTTTGTGAATGTAGTAGACCAGCTGTCTCTTCCATGACTCCATTATTCTCTTGCCCTCTCAGCTTTTAAGATGTAATATGATGCCAAGTGATAGGTGAACTATTGGAATATTAGTTGGAAAGATGGCTTGTAGGTAAAGAGGTAGGAAGGAAAAAAGATGATAAGGAAGTTTGAGAATTAACAAGATGTTTGAGTTTCACATGAAGCTTAAGGGATAGTGAATTATACTCTGCAGTAAGACAAACACAGGTCACATCAGTTCATATTTTTATAAGAACTAAGCCCCTGAACTTCCAAGACATTTTTATTAAAGTTCCATGCTGTGTAGAAACATACAAGTGATAATAAAAGCAAAACCTGAAACATGCACCTGTCTGGTATTCCCTAAAACACCATTGTACAAGTTTTCATTTACCTAGAAAAATATCACTGAAACAATCACAGTTTTTCTTAAGTATTAAAAAATGCATTTGCCAGAACAAAGTCCGAGAGAATAAACAAGATTCTGATTGTACTTAAAAAAAATAATACAAGTTTTCACATGGCTATACAGCTTATAAAACATCAGGTGTAAGAAGACTGAATTAAATTTTAAAAGCTTTATTTTCCAGTATTAATAACATTTTTTAAGAAATAATTGACTTAGAAAAAGTGAAATACACATGATTTTAGAATAATAGAAAATACTAAATATCACTTGTTGAAATCAAGTGCACTCAAAACAGCACAAACCATATTTAAAATCAGGGTTTCTGATACACATTTAAACTTTACATGTATTTCCATGATACAGTTTGATAAATTTCTCTCTTTATTAATAATTTTTTTTACAAGATTACAAAGCCTTGAGAAAGATATTTTGCCATACCTTAGGCTGTAGGCAATTAAATAAAAAATGATTCATTTGAGGTAAAAACAACATGATTTTTCTTACCCATTTTAATATTTTCTAAATGTAAATTAATTTTCATTTTGACCTTGGAACATCAGTACATACAGGTTTGGTGGTTTAAGCTATTGAGACTTGTGCTTTGTTCAAGCCTCATTCCATAAGTCATAAAAAGGAAAGCCTGTAAGTTCAATCCAACCTATTTTTGAATTCTCTCTTTTAGAAAAGAGCAGAATAAAATAGAAAATCACAGTGATATATTGATTCAAGATATACTGCTGATCAAAGAACATTTTAAATAAATGTACTACTTAGACATTTACATGATTACTTAGCCTTTACTTTGGGGTAGTGAATCCCCAAAGTAAGGACTGAATGTGGAGGAAATAATTTATCAATCAACTAATTAAACAAATTGGCAGTTTTAAGGATTTCATATCAATACATTAGAATAAGGATACATTCTTGCTTGTTTTTTCCCCTTCAATCACAAATGACAGGCTGTGCCGCAATTTGGTATTGCTTCTATCCCCCCCACCCCATCTTAAGATGAGTCGAGACTATAACAATGTTATAATAAATCTCATTATAAACTCAAGAAGAATGGCTTGCAACTTCTTTAAAAGCCTACACTCACCATCCTACAAACCTTCAAATGATGTTAATGAATGTACAAAAGCATTTGTGCAGATATGAAGTGCTCATTCTACAGCATTGTATATGATCTAGTTACTGATGGCTATAATCTGAATATGAAGGCCCATTGAGGCCATAAACTTGTCCTTTAAAAGGTATAGAAGAGTAACATTTAAGATCTTCAACCTGATAGGTATTTTAGAAGAATGTATGGTTTTATTTTGCTGGCTCTACTACTGTTTTAATAATAGTGAGTTCTGTGATTATCTCATGCCATGTTTTAGCCCTCCCAATCAGTAATTGCCATAGATTCTAGTTTGTTGAAAGTAATCTTATTTGTGCATCAATGAATATAAGGAATATATTAATTTATATCCCATTCTCCAAGACATAATCAGGATTGACGTTGGTAAAGGATAAGTTCTCATTTTACGTACTTTCTTACTCTTCTGGCCAAATGAAAGAAAGCAGAAGGGGAAAAAACCCTTTCACTAAAAATTAAGCTTAGCCTTCTCCCTTTTACAACAGCAAAATCCATCTTTAGCTTTGGCCTACTAGTATTATACAGAAGTTATAAGAAAATACTTAGAAGAAGTACTCTGTAAGTCAGTGTGCTGCCAAAACTATATTCGATAGCCAGAAGTTACATGGTAATCCCAATCTTAAGGCCAGAAGTTAATGGGTAAAGTTAGTGGATAACGCTAAGGTTAATAGATAAAGATAGCGCTATCAGATGTGCTGTACTGGAACATAAATGCTTAGCAAATGTTCTTCATTTTCATCCTCAAAGGATTGTTTCCATCATATTCCCTAATTCATTCTACTTTGAGTAAATAGGTGGAATGACATTTATGAGCTAGTGTGACAAAAGATCATATTGTCATGTCTGGTCTTAATATAAGACAATCAAGGAAAAAAAATCTGTGCATTTAACAGCAGTAAATCCTTTGGAGACAAGGCCTGGCTCAGTATCCAAATTAGATAAAACATGAAAAGAAAGGTCAAATGGTGCTCAGACCCATTCATTCATTCTTGGCCTTGGCCTGCTAAGAATATATTCCACTGTCAGAGACAATCCTAACAGCACCAACTCTACCTCAAAGAGCTCCCAGACATGTGGGCTTTTGCTGGAGTCTATAACATTTAAATGCTAGCGACAGAAAATAGACCAGTGTTTTGTTTTGCTTTTTAAAACCCATCTGTCAAGGGATGCCTTTAAGGAAGAGAGACAGGATAGTCCGGGAGATGGTTTCCAAAAATGCCAGTAGAGTTCCAGTGCTTTTGAAGAAAACACGTGCATATAATAATACCTTAAATTTGAATATAGACATGCAGAATGAGAGCCTCTGATTACAAGGAAATTCCCTATTATATAAATGTTAGGGAAACAATACAAATCAGTTATCAGAAAAACTTAAATACCGTCAAGTTTGCATATCTATCAGGTATTGAGGTAATAGAAATGCTTTTAAAAACCACACCCACCTCTGCTGCAGTTATTGCTGAATATTGCTAATACTGATCATGAGTTAACCCTTTTCTGTGTGCCAGTACTGTCCAAACACCAAAAAAGGGGAGAAGAGACTTCATAAACGTGTCTCTAAGATTACCAGTGTAGCACAGCATTCAGCGCCAGTTAAAGAAAAGAGATAAATTCTATGGATCCACCATTGGAGTAGTTGTCCTCTCATTTGGGAGTAAAGGAGATAGTCCAGCCCCTGGTAGGGCTTATTGTAATCATAATTATTAATATTTTTTGTCTTTTCATGGTTGCCACTTGATAAGTTTTTTTAAAAAGTAAATATCATCATGCACTTATACTATTTCTAGGCAACGCCTTAAAAATAAAATTCACAGGATCTTGATAAAAGACTTGCAAATCCTCCTGAAGATGCCTTGTGCTGGGTAAAGTGCAGACAGAAGCACCGCTGGCCATTATGGCTTAGTTAAATTCGGATCTGATAGCCTACTTCATTCAGAGTACTGAGGTCAGCCACCTTCTTATTTGGGAGTGCGGGCCTAAGAGTGAAAGAAAGAAGGGGAAGAAAGGTAGTTCAGCATCTTTGAACACGGCCTTGTCCTTGAGGCCCTCAGGCACTTGTCTATACCCTCTCCCCACTACTACTTAGTACCTACCACAGATTTGGGGGACATTCTAACATACTTTCAGTTGTCAAGTTAACAGTTTCAAAGTTGACAGTTCTACTTTTAAGACTAGTCACACTAGCTAAAGCATAGCACTGGCCACAAGCCCTATAAAGTCTTTAAAAGTAAAATAGATTTTTGTGGGAATTAGAGAATGAATCAAATTTTCCTGAGAAAATGAATATGACTTTCTGACATTCCTGATGAGGTTTAGGGGAACAGCAAAAAGAAAAAAAGCCTATATATGTATCAGACAGTCTTACAGTGAGGCATGGTTAATTTTTCTAGATTTAGAAACAAAATCAGTGAATATTTTATATGAGATCGTAAGGGGAAACTATGGATGTATGAATTTTCCTCTTGCTTGAAAATCATGTACTCATAAACAAGAATGGACAAGTAGAAAGATTTGAATGTTGGAAGTAATACAGTTTTCGTTGTGATCCTTTCTAAAAACTCAAAATGTTCATACACTGAGCAGAATGTGCATTGAGAAAGCACATGAGTTTGGAAGAGTATTTATTTGGTGATCTACTATCTCTTGAAAAGATCATACCAATCCCTTCCTAATAATTAGATCAAACCTCAAGACTTCTACTAAAAGTTATTGAGGCCCCTTTCACCCACTTTTTTTGGGGGGGGGGTGGGGCAATGAGGGTTAAGTGACTTGCCCAGGGTCACACAGCTAGTAAGTGTCAAGTGTCTGAGGCCGGATTTGAACTCAGGTACTCCTGAATCCAGGGCCGGTGCTTTATCCACTGCGCCACCTAGCTGCCCCTTTCACCCACTTTTTAATTCTTTGGTAAAAGACATCAAGGTCTGATGCAAAGTTGTGAAATTTGTTGATTGATTCTATTTTAGTGACTTCTGCACTTTTTCTGGAAGGATGAAAGGAAATTTTCTGGTTGCAGATGAACCTATTGTTTTTTTCATAAGTGCTAGAGGAAGCCCAAAATGAAAGTGTGCTATTGTTAAATAGTTTCTTTATTTATACCTTTTAAGGACTTCTTCTTTTCTCTGGTATGAACATGGGTGATGTAATTTCATATCGATGGAAATGGAAATAGTTTAGCAGTTAGGCCTTGCCACTGCCTGATTCAGGTCATAGCCAAAAGCCCCTGAACTTCTAAAAGTAGAATCTTACCTGTCCACTGAGAGATTGGGGAGGAGAAGAGGCAAGATAACTTGTTAACAATTTGTGTTCTCCTTATCCTTCAAAACAGCTAAAAATATCACTCCCTCTGGAAAGTCTTCCTAACAGCCCCATCCCAACTGTCTGCTTTTCCATCTTTTTATAATAATTTCTCTTTATTGATATGTTACATAGTATTAGCTTCATGTGTTTGTCATTAACTATCCTACCTCACAAGGCTGTTGAGAAGATCAAATGAGACAGTGAATGTCAAAATGCTTGATAAATTGTAATGTGCTTTACAAGAGTCACAGAAGTGGCCTAGGGACATACCAACAATAGGACATCAATTTCCAGTTTTTTTCCAGAAGCAGAGATCTGCTAGTATCATCCAAGGTATCCATTCCTTAATCAAATGTAAATGGTCTTTGTATTATTATCTAATTTTTTGCATAATCTAAGCCCCCAACTCCCTTCCATTAACTGAGATGACAGTTGACCATATTTCAAAGCTGATCATTAACAGTGTGAATTAGTGTCAATACAAAAATAAGCACATTTTTGGCAAGTCCTTTGTAATTTACTCCAGTAAGTACAACTCACTGTCTTTTAAATTAGTCAGATTTTGGGGTCTGGTGAGTATTCTGCAAGATTACTGCTTACATCTTTTAAAGGTTACCCTTCCATACTTTTCCTTAGTAAGGCAACTTGTGACCTTAAACTATACAGAAGCCATGATGTCTCCTCATCTCATCTCTAAGCACATGCCTGGTTTTCTTTGTGATTCAGCACAAGATTCCCCATAGGCCTCTCTCGTTTTGTTCACTTCTGCTTGAACTATTGTACACAGTGGGGAAGGGGAGAGGAATAGGCATTTATATGCATCCTACTATGTTTCAGGCCTGTATACTAAGCAGTTTTTACAAATATTTGATCCTAACAACAATCCTACGTGGTAGGCACTATTATCCCCATTTTACAGTTGAGGGAACTAAGGCAAACAGAGATTAAGTGATTTGCACACAGCCGCACAGGTAGTGTTTGAAGCCGGATTTGAACTCAGATCTTCCCAACTGCAGGGCCCAGGGCTTTGTCCAATGTACCACCAGCTACCACATAGTATATTACTGGTCTGGCACATGCTAACTTTTTCTCAAATTGTACCTGCAGGGGGCAGCTAGGTGGCACAATGGATAAGGCACTAGCCTTGGATTCAGGAGGACCTGAGTTCAAACCCAGCCTCAGACACTAGCTGTGTGACCCTGGGCAGGTCACTTAAACCCCATTGCCCTGCAAAACAAAAAACAAAACAAATTGTACCTGCAGTTTGTCTGTTAAACCCTTTTAAGTAATGTTGTATGGATAAACAGTTCTGGATATAACATTCCTCTTGCCAAACCCTGGGTCATACTTGGAATTTGCTGCTCTTTGCATAAGAGGTAGCGACCTACGGACCTGCCATCAATAGGATATGAACTCCCACTTGTTTTTCCAGCAGCTGAAATAAATTTGTATAGAACATCCGCTCTGCTCTTTTTGTGGCCAACAATGCTCATCTATAAGAGACAGGGCCAGATGAGTACAGTCTGAGGCGGTGGGAGGAAGGGGAGAAACTAAAAACCCCGTACCCACAGCCCTACCAAGCTATTCTGGCCTGGAGACATATATCCTGCGTGAAGATTTTTCCCAGTCAACCTCACTTCCCTTTGATAACATCTTTATGTTTTTCTCCCATTGCATTACATTAATTTCTACTACATGTTGCCTGGTATTCTGAAGGTCTGCGTGTGAGAGCGAGGCCACATACTCATTCACACATCTCTACCTGGGCCAAGCACAATTGTCAAGTACATAGAATTCATATTTGGAATCTCAGCCTCCACTATCTAACCTATCTCAGCTGTTAATAATTGCCCTTTCTTCCACCCAATACTCATAAGCTCCTCTCTCCCCAACCTAAGGAAAACCAGTTGTCAAGAAATGGTCTGATAGTCATTTTACAATTCAGTATAAATTAACTTGATAGGGTTTTATGTAGCTGCATAGCTGTCTCATAGGTAATTTATTTTGAGTCAAAGAAATGAAATCTATCGGGAAAATTTCAAGCATTAGAAATAAGATAGGAGGCTTAGTTATTTTTCTTGCCAGGGCGGCCTTTTTTGGCACCCCTCAAGTTACAACACAAAGGTAGCATTGTCCTAGGCTTCCTGATGAGTTTGATGCGGGTTCTACCTCTCCCATTATATGAAGAGCCTTCCCCAGGGCAGTGGTTATAGTCCCTTTCCTCTTGATCCTTCCTAGGGTTTGCATTATGATGACTGCCCACAAAAGATATCTAGTTGTTGGCGGCTGATTGTAGCAGTATGGCTGCTCTTTGGCTACTTGTGATGCTATTTCGGCGGGGTGGGGGTTGGGGGATGTTAAAGCGATATTAGTGATGATTAATCACAAAATTCATTGGTGGGTAATGAAATATTTTTCCTCTTAGCTACAGCATGTATAGAGAAGTTGGGTTATGACATTGCCATTGCAGGTGAGGCTCTGTCCAAATTGAAACAAATTGCTCTTCAACACTTGCCAAACCTGAGAGTAAGCTATTGTGCATGAAGGCCTCCTCTAGTTTCTTCCTTAAATATAATTAGAAAGATTACAAATAGATTTATTTTTAAGAATCACAAGTGTTGAGATGATTTTAGCTGGGGTTGTACTTAGCCAAGAACCTTTCATTAGATCCAGAGTATTTTTAGGAATCAGTCTGAATTCCTTTTTCCAAACCCATTCTCCACCTTCACCCTCTAAAAAGGGGGAGTGGAATCAGAGATTTCTTGTCTTATGTTCACAGGGAAAATAGGAGAAAACTGCCTCTCCTTTTTTTACTCATTTTATTCAGAGATTCGGGCAAAGGAACCTTCGTTTTTTCCCTTGCTGATCAGTTTGGGGTTGTTTGTAAAACTAGATGAATAATTTTCTAGGGAGCTTTAGAAATATGGGTATTTGCAGGGGTAGGGAAGAGGGAGGTAGCTGGCTAAAAGGACAGCAGACGGTATGCAACTATTTCTAAACAGGTTGAACAGTATTAGCCCTACCTCCTGCTATGGTGAAGAGGACATCACAAAGGCAGTCACCCGGGAGGGAACTAGATAAAATCACCATGATACGGGCCTTCCTAGGCCAGCCCCCATCTAGCTCAAATCCACTGCTACCATTACAATGGATTGGACTATACTTTGATTCTGAAACTTCAGATACAGAATGTGTCCTGGGATATGAATGGGGACTGATTAGGTATTCTTAGGCATGGCTTCCTATCAGGATTTTTCTAGAGTGAAAAAGCACACTGGCAAATGAAATTAATATAAGTGAAACACGTTGCAAACCTTAGTGAAGTTATCATCGTTACACTCGGGGCTAGTTTCAGACTTAGGGAAAGAATGAGGGTCCTGAGCAGCAAAGCAGCTTCAGAAGTAGGAAGTTACGTCAGGGACACCTCTGATGACATTCATGTTTCCTGTTTCTAGGTTGGGGTAGGATGAGGGAAGTTGGCAAAGTGGAGAAACTGAAGTAATTTTAAAGTAAGGAGGTGACTAGAAGAACTCTAGCTTCCTTACCCCTACATGAGGACAAAAAATCACTCCTCTGGACAAAACTTTCCTCTCTCCCTTTTCTATATTGTTATTAACATACTGTTAGTTAAGCATAGGTTATTATATTCTGTTATTTTTGACTGTCTCATCAAGGAAATGTACCATTTCTTGAGGAAACAAAGCGGGGACTGTAACAATTGGAATGACACCACCTGCTGGAGACTTACTGTAGAAGAGTTCCACCCATGAAGTGAAGGTCTTTGAGGGCAAGACCAGGAGTCTTTTCTTTGGCATCAGGAAGTGACGCGGGCTAGTGGGAGGAGGAAGGAAGAGACTGGGGCTCGGTCTCACGCTTTTTCCTGAGGACTCTGGTGGAGAGTGGAGCTAGAAATGTGCTCTCCCTTTAATAGATAGGAATCTAGGCCTTTCTCTCTCTTTACCAAATTCTTATTCTCCTTAATAAATGCTTAAAAGTCTAACTCTTGCTAAAGCTTATAATTTATTGGCGATCACTCATTAGATATTTTAGACAGACTAGCTAGAATTTTAGCCCTTAACACAACCCTAGGCCCTCTTTTCTTGTTGGGTCCAATGGGAAATTGGCAGTGGCTAAGTTCTAAATTTAAAGTGTTATATGCTTTGAGGGAAGGGACAGTGCAGAGAGCAGCCTCAACTGGGGCAGGGGCCTGGCGAGGGAGATTTCATTCACACCAGTTACTCTCATTGAAAGCCAGCCTCCTTCCCTCACATTCCTTACCCCCTGTGATTACAGGCACAATAGGCAGCTAACCAGCTGTTAAAGGCAACAACTGAAGTTGCTATGTAAGCAGACAGGCTTTAGCCAGCACAGGTTTGGCTTCTGTCACATTCCCCAGTCTTTGTCTCTTCAACTTCTCACTAGTTCAGATGGCAGGCTCTGATTAGACTTAGGAGACTGCATGCCAGCTTTTACGGCCTGATCCAGGGTTCAACTCACCTCCTCTCTTCAACTTGTCCCTGTGAACCACCTCTATGGCATGGTGGTGAATCTGTTGGGCCTTTCCAATACTCATTGCCCTTACATCCTCCCTTGACCCCTGGACCATCTGACCAGCCAGGGCCTGGCACAGGATCTGAGTCAGGACAGTGCTTTTTCTTTGTACTGCTGGGAAACAATCCCCTCTCTTTCCAAGGTTCTCTCCCCTCTTTCTAATTTCCCTACCTCCTGATCTCCTAATTCTTCAGCTCCACAGTCTGACTTTTGGAATGGTAAGTAGCAGGAAAGAGGAGCAGAGATTTCCCGTCACTGAGAGTTAACATTGCACTTACAACGATGATGGTATGCTAACTTCCGTCTTCTGTAAGCTTAGTCCTTCCATTTGGCTGCACAGCAAAGTAGCCAGAGATTAGGGGATTAAGTCTAAACCAAAGAGAGAACCTGGTCTAGGGACATTTCTACCTCTGCGCCCACAAAGGAGAATGGCAACTTGGGCCCAGTCCATGGGAAGGAAGTGTCTTCACTAAGGTCTCATTTGACTTTATTGATAAAGCCAAAACAAAATTCCAACAGTGCCCTAAGCCCCACTAAATTCAATGCCTGAAGATACTTAATACAATAACTGGGTCAAAGTGAGAGCTAATAGTGCAGTCTATAAACTTCATTATTCCATTGTACTGAATTAAAACTTTGGGTCCTATTGTGGTTGGAGGCTTTACTTTAGCTCAGAGTTCAGTAATCTCTGAGGTCTTTAATCACATTTTGGCTGGAGGGAGAGAGAAGGGGCAACTTGCAGCCATAAGGGAGGAAGTGAAGAGGGAAGAAAAGAGGAAGTAAAAGCAAAATATCCATCATTCTGGTGACAGCCACCATCAACTGTCCATCACAAGAAATACCCATTGTTCATTCAAAAGAGCATGCCTTTTTATGGCCAGGGACAACTTGAGCATCCCCTCTATCCTCATTAACACTCAGTCTCATGTCACAGGTACCAGAAGGGCCAAGAAGGATAATCCTAAAGAGGAAACATTTGGCACTTTTGAAAAATATGTATTTCTATGACTATTCTTTGCCTCCTTTAGGAACTGTGAAATAATGGGATTGGACTAGAAAAATCACTAAGTTTTCTCCCATCTCCAAATCTGTGAGCCTGTGCACTATAGGGTGAAACCTATTTGGTGTAGAACAGGGGGTGAGGGCAAAGAGAGAAAATTGAGAAGAGTAGAGAGGACAGATGATGTGAAGGGAGTGACCTCAGCTCTCAACCTAATACTAGCCCAGCAGTTGCTAACAAACCTCCCAGTCATCTGACCTCCTGTGTCCAGAATGGGACACTGATACCACTTTCTAGAAGGAACACTCAGACAACTGTGGAAGGGGCAAAGAATCTGGAGCTGGAAATAGCCCCAGCTGGATGAGGACATGGAGCCACTTGTATTATCTACGTACCCTTACAGGGAACAGGGCATGTAGCAGGTAGGCTCTGTGCCTAAAGAGGTGCCTGTTGTCACTTTTAAGCTTGACAGCCATTTTTAATTCTCAGTATAGGCTATGACATTTAAAAATGACCCAATGGCCTATGAACTGCTGAAATAGTTAATCATTGAAAAAAAGAGTGCCTGACCCCCTCCAGACTTGAACATCCCAATGGGGCTCAGAACCCTAGGTAAAGCTAGGTCAGAAAGTAGCATGAGCTAATCCTGAGCCAGGAGTTGGAAGACCTGAGTTTTAGTCCTGGCTTTGTCACTGGCTTGACCTTGTACATTGGACAAGTCACATAAACCTTCTGAGCCTCAGTTTCCTTATCAGTAAAATAGGGCAAATAATACCCTGCCCACCTTACAGGGTAGTCGTGAAGATCAAGTGAGAGAATGCATGTAAGGTGTTATATTTTGTCTCAATAGAAGCAAGCATCCCTGGAAAAAATCCTGCTTAATGAAGGAGCTGAGAAATGACTATTTCCCTGGACATACTGTTAGGAACAAGAAAATCCTCTGTTTTAATTATAGCTCACTCTGTGGCAGTGCCAGAGATGGAGGAGCTGTTGATGAAGTCATGGGGAAGGGACTCTTGGTTTCTTTTGGAGGATTTATTGACCTCCACCTCTCCAAATCATTCCTGCTACCCTCGATTTTCATCTCTCTCCCTTGTCTATCCCTCACCTCTCTTCACCACTTTAAAACCCAAAGCAGTGTCAGGGTTTACATAAGATCAGTCTTAGAATTGTAATCGACCTTGGGGGTCATCTAGTCCATTCATTTTACAGATGAGAAAATGGAAGCCCAGCGAGTTTAAACCACTTGCCCAAGATCACACATGTAGCAAATGGTTTGGCAAGGAGTTGGGGGAAGAACCATTTTAGTTCCTTTTTTCTATCAACCTCATGCCCTCATCAGCAAATTTTTGGCCATGACACCTTTCCTAAATTGTTAGTGCTATCTTCCTCCGATTACCTTGTATTTACTTATCTGAGTATATGTTGTATCCACCCAGGAAAATATATACCTTTTTTTTTTTTTTTGGTGAGGCAGTTGGGGTTAAGTGACTTGCCTAAGGTCACACAGCTAGTAAGTGTTAAGTGTCTGAGGCCGGATTTGAACTCAGGTCCTCCTGACTCCAGGAGCGGTGCTCTATCCACTGCACCGCCTAGCTACCCCAGAAATATATACTTTTTGACGGTAGGGACAGGGCCATAATGTCATTATAATAGACAGACCTAGAAGGGTCCCAGAGGGCAGGAAGTCTGACACCCCCCACCTCCATTTTATTTCCAGTGAAACTCACAATGGCTCACCCAGGTTCCCATAGGTAATAGAGCTGGGATCTGATCCCAGATTCTCTGACTCCAATTCTAAGGCTCTTTTCATTGTATCCAAGTACCCTGATATGACACCAACTCTTTTTGTATCTTTGTATTTCCAAAGCGTCCCACAATGCTTTGCTGCATAATAGGTGCTGATAAATCAGTGTTTGTTGACTTAAATTGAAAACTGAATTAGGCAAGATATTTAATTTCCAGATTCCTTCAGTGATACATAAAAGGTGAGGTTAGGGGTTCCTATAGCACTGACTCTGCTTTGACCTGTTTCACCAAAAAGCTTCCTCTCCTAGTAAGGGAGTGGGGCTAAGCATCATTGTGATGATCAGACTGTGGCCAAAGTCAGCAAACTGGGATGGGAAAATTCCCCATCATCTTCAGTCACTGGGAGGGGTTTCTGTGAGAGGCATCACAGTGTAATGGAAAGAATACTGGGGGGGCAGCTAAGTGGTGCAGCAGATAGAGCACCAGCCCTGGATTCAGGAGGACCTGAGTTCAAATCCGACCTCAGACACTTAACTAGCTTTGTGACCCTGGGCAAGTCACTTAACCCCAATTGCCTCACCAAAAAGAAAGAAAGAAAGAAAGAAAGAAAGAAAAAACACTGGATTTAGAATTAGGAAAAGCCCAGTTGGAATCTTGCCTCTGGGATTTACTAGGTCTGTGACCATAGGCAAAGTATCTAACCCTCTGAGCCTTGGTTTCCTCCTTTATGAAATGGGAATAGTAATACTGCTTCTACCTTTGACCATCTTGAAAATCAAAGAGAGAATTAATGGAAAGCAATATCCCATCCTTCTGCTGGTCTTACTTTCCCATCCTTGTACCTAATATTTCTGCCTTTTCTCTATTTTTCCTCTTGCCCTTAGTCCCCACCATTCTTTCAGGTAACCAATTTGAACTCGGAATCTTAGGTGGGAAAGAGGAGAAACTGGTGTTTCTCCAGCCACTAGAAGTTAAAATTGCACTCACAACGATGCTGGCACGCTAACTTCTGTCTTCAGTAGGCCTAGGCATGGTCCGCTTTTGCTGCAGGACAAAGTAGTCAGAAGTTAGGGAGTGGAGTCTGGGTGAAAGACTCTAACACTGGTCTCAAGAAATTTCACTTTCTGGACTCGAATGAAAACTTGGATTCTATCCATTAGCATCTTTCGTAGAAGCATGCCAAAGAAACCAGAGTTACTATTTCTTGCTAATTCACCTGTTCCCACTACTCACCCAAATCAGATCTGATGGCTTCTATGCCACAATCAGACCTTATGAATATCATCTGGACTTAGGACTCTTCTAGCCTCTAAAAATACCTTATTTTCTCATTCCCCCATAAGCAGATAGAACTTCTATCAGACTCAATGGCCTAATTGTATGTCTCTCATCAGACCATATGACTATAACTGTCCTACCCATCATATTCTATAATGATTATTAAGCCTCTATTAGATTGTAAACACTCTGAGAAATGTTGTATCAACCTTGCTATACCTAGGACCCATCCCAGTGCCTTTTCATATCAGACAGTAAGTACTTATTGAGGTAAAATGAAATGAGATGACAGTGGTGACATAGTGGAAATAGTACTGGACTTGCTGTCAGAAAATTGACTTTCAGATCATGACTTGGATGTGTTAATAGCTCTCTGAACCTCACTTTCCTCATATTTAAAAGGGAGGTGATATACCTGCCCTATCTACCTCCTGGGGTGATTGTGGGCATCAGTTGAGATCATGGATGTAAACTACTATTAGAGATGACCAGTTAGACTGTAAGCTCTGTTCTCCTGGTCAGACCCTTTAGTCTAATCAATTCTGTCTTTTGTAACGATTGGAATGACGCCACCTGCTGGAGACTTACTGTAGAAGAGTTCTGCCCATGAAGCGAAGGTCTTTGAGGGCAAGACCGGGCGTCAGGAAGTGATGCAGGCTAGTGGGAGGAGGAAGGAAGAGACTGGCGCTCGGTCTCACTCTCTTTCCTTTGGACTCTGGTGGAGAGCGGAGCTAGAAATGTGCTCTCCCTTTAATAGATAGGAATCTAGGCTTTTCTCTCTGTCTTTACCAAATTCTTATTCTCCTTAATAAATGCTTAAAAGTCTAACTCTTGCTAAAGCTTATAATTTATTGGCGACCACTCATTGGATATTTTAGACAGACTAGCTAGAATTTTAGCCCTTAACACTTTAAATGTAAAGTCCCTGTGATTTCTAGCTAAGTGGACTGGTCATTGGAGTCAATCCCCATATTCTTCCTCAATCTATGAATAAACCTTGTGTGCTAGCTCAATTGCTTAGGCCCTGGGCCCTGTTCTAGAAGCCATTAAGAAGGAAGGGATGAGTCGGCCAGAAGTTTGAGGACTAAAAACTTTTTGCTAGATATTGGAGCTCCTAGTGGGATTGGTCCAGACTAAGGCTGTGGACTGTGTAGAAATCTTATCAACCTGACTGTTAACACAGGCTGAAATGCCTTTGCCCTCCTTCCCAAAGGGAGTTTTGGGAGCTTCCTTCCTTTCTACCTTGGTTGTGTTGTGGGGTTTTTTGTTGTTGGGCTTTTTTTTTTTTCTGCCTAGATCTGTGCTTTCATTAACATGGGGAGTTCCTTTGAAGTTAGGAGATTTACCTCGGGTCACACCACCAGTTTATGTAATGGAGGGAACTTAAATCCAGGTTTTCCTGACTCCAAGGTCAGCTTTCTATCCATTCTGCCATGCTGCCTCTCACTCCTCTAGCCTGATTGAAATCTCTACAGGAAACAAAGGACTAATGGTTTTAGTTTATTCACAAGACCACTAGATTTAATGGTCACCTTGTTTAGCTCCTGGATGTACCTGGAATTAGTTTCTCAGAAGACTCCAAACAGGAAACAATTACGGTTAATTATGGTTGGAGAGGATCGGGGTGGTTAAGGAGGCCATCTTACTCCTTGTCTAAAGGGTCTGAAGTCATCCTATTTACTCAAAAAGTTTTGTTTAAAAAGATTAACTTATAAGTAAACTATCCTTCTTTCTCACTTCTTTCGTTGAAATGACATAGAAACCATCCTCTTTCCTTATTTCTCAGCTACTTTTATCAGGAAGGATATCTTCCTCGGAGTTAAAAATATTGGGTCCTCTACCATTCTGGTGAGACTGAAGTCATTCCTGTTACCTCCTTAGACATTTTCCAAGCACTGAGCTTCAAGTCTGGAGGTCTGGGTTGCAAGCCCAGATCTTCCACTGGTTAGTTTGATGATCCTGAGCGGGACTCTCAATTTCTCTGTCTGTTTCCTCATTTATAAAATAAGGATAATACCTCCCATTCCCCACCCAACTGTCTCCCAAGCTTGTTAGGAGGATCTAATGAGATAACAGATGGAAAACACATAATATAGTATGTCTGTTGTATTATTGTTGGTGAAATATTGTTTTTCAAGTATACTTGATTATTTTTCAATCCATCATCCATTTTATGAGGTATACTGGGATACCCCTTTAGCCTCTCAACTCCACCCATTTAGGTCCCCTTGAACCAAAAATGGGTATGGGATCATTGGCCCCTATCCCATCCTTGAAAGAGGACTAAACCAGAAGGGGTAAATCAGGACAGGGATGAATTTGTGAGTGTCTGGGTATGGGTCTTGGACTTAAGTTCCCCAAATCAAACAGGAATGGTTTTCAGGTGTGTGTGTGTGTATGTGTATACATGTGTGTATGTACATGTATATATGTGTATACATACATATATTATATATGTATACACACATTATATATGTATATATACACACACATACATATATATACACACACACACACACAAAACCTGTGTCTCTCTTTCTTCCATTTTTGTTGATGATTGGGAGCTATTGTCCATACTCTAAGGTGGTTCATGTATGTGTAATCATGTATAATGATAATAAATGGTATTCACTCTATGTCAGGTCAGATAAAGGAGACACATTTCTCTTTCATTCATCCCTGCTTATGCATATCACCATCTTGTTCCAGTGCCAGGTCCCGGAAGTAGCTAGCATCATTCCTATGGACTAGGAAAGCACTAGCTTCTGAGGTGTTAAAGTACCAGAGGCAGGACCAAGGGAAACATTACTCACGATTTGTCTCGCCTCCCAAGCCGTCTCGTAGGGCTTGATTGCCTCCGCCGGGGAGACAGTGACTTTCCACGACTTCTCTCCAAGGGAGGAGAGTGGGCACTTGCAGGTTTCAAGATCTAAGAGAGAGGGAAGTGGGGGGAGGGGGGGATGTTATTGCTATCATTGATTCCCAAGAGTATCTTCCCTTCATGCCATCCCCCACCCCCACAGCATATCTTTCTATAGACTACATGTAGCCTGAGAGGTTCCAAGAAAGATGGCTTCCAAAGGAGGATGGAAGCATCCAGGCTTAGGATGGCAGGAAGAGGATGTGTCACCTCAAAGATGTCACTTTTTTACTCTTTTCCCTTAGCTCAAGAACACCAGAGGCTTGAAGCCCTAGAAATTTGGTTTCCAAAGCTGATGCATTCTTCTTTATTTCCAGGAAGAGGAATCACTTTCACAGTGTTCTTGACAAGCAATATTGTTCCAAATAACCAAGAACCTCTCCCCCATTCTCTCCCAGAGATGAGAGGTCAGCTCCCCAGGTAATAATCTTAACAAAACCTTTGATGGGCATTGTCCCTTCCCTTCTTAGAATCTGGTTTTTATACAGATAGTGAATACATACATATATAGATATGGAAGCTTCTCTACAACCTATGATTTACTTACTAAGTCCTATGGAGATGCCTGAAGAACATTTAAGTTGAGTGACTTGCCCAGGGTCACTCAGCTGGTAAATGTCTGAGGAAGGATTTGAACATAGCCCCTGATACTGAATGCCAATACTCTATCCCATAGGCCACACTACCTCTTTGACATAAAAGTTGTCATAAAGGGGCAGCTAGGTGGCGCAGTGGATAAAGCATTGGCCCTGGATTCAGGAGTACCTGAGTTCCAATCTGGCCTGAGACACTTGACACTAGATGTGTGACCCTGGGCAAGTCACTTAACCCCCATTGTCCCGCCAAAAAAAAAAAAGTTGTCATAAAAATAGGTGAGACAAGCATGATGGGAGCATCACCTTGTTTTAGAATGTAATCTTCTAGAGAACAGGAATCCCGTTAGTGTGGGGTCTGAACAGAACTCAGCACAGTGATTTCCAAACTTTGGTGAAGCTAGGGTACTCTATTTTTGTTTGATCTCGTCACATCAGGTCAGAAATACATTGTTTTAAGCCAAAGACCATGGCAGTACATAAAGCCAAGAGTAAGGTTTTGTGGGGGATTTCTGTCGTCTTGTTTTTGGAGCATGCCCAGACACCCTGCTTCCCAGAATTCCCCTCCCACGTGAATGGGAGTAACCTTCTTTGATCGGCTGTGTAGCCATATCAGGATACAGCTTTAAAACTGTCGGATGAGAATGGTCTCTCTCTTTTCCTTCATGGTCTTTCCTGATGTGTCCAGAGGCTGAAGATCACACACAGTTTACTCAAAGCACAGGCATCATGAACTGAACCAGAAGTTAGGTTTGTCCTCAGATTCAGGTGCCCGTGATAAATCCCACCCTGGGAGTTTGAGCCAATGCAACCAGAATTCTAGGTGAGATATTGCAACCAGCCAGTCTGGTAGGGAAGACTAATCCCACTCATTTGGTAGGGAAGCACAGAAAAGCAAGATGTCTCATATTAGGCAATGTGGGCAAGCTCCCAGGCCCCATTCTCTTTGTTTTTGGTAAAGGATGGGAGAATTCTGTTCTATTCCTGAGGATAAATTGCCTCCACTAGTCATGCTGACTTTCTTCTACCATGCCCCCTGCCCTTATGCCTACCTTCATTCTCAAGTCCCTGGCATACTTCTCCAGCTCTTTCCTTAGGTCCGACCTCATCATCTTTGTGACATTGAGAACCAGTTGCTTCCACTCGATGGGCTGGAAGCTGTGGGGCTCGTGGGGGACGTACAGCCCAATCTTGACTTTCTTGACTGTGTGTAGGTACTTCTTGTAGGAGTCTTCAAAGTCAAAGATGAGGTCACTCAGAGTCCGAAAGGTCAGAGGTTTGTCCATTAGGTCGGACCTCCGGCTCATGCCCAGGGAGCCATAGCGGCCATTGCAATAGATCCCCAGGACGACATGATGGAAGTAATTTCCTGAGAATTGGGTTTTAAAGCTGATGGGGAATCGCTCAATAGAAGGTTGCCCATTTGTTAGGTATCTGAAGTGGTCTGGGTTAAGGAACAGGATGATGGTCTTGAAAAATCATAGAGCTATCAACTCTCAGGAAGGCAAAAAGTCTGTCAGAAGCCAAGCCAACATCTGCAGGCTAAAAGCCCCTCTTTGTTTAGCATTTTATAGATTACAAAGAGCTTTCACATCCCATCAGGCAAAGAAAGTATACATTATCCCAATTTAACAGATGATAAAATGGAACTTTTGAGAAAGAAAGGGACTTGCCAAAAGTCACACAGTTCTCCTGGCTCCTCCGCTACCTCGTAGTATGACCTTGGGGATGTCATGTCTCCTCGAGGAGAACTCTGTTTCCTCAAATGTAAAGTGAAGGAGTTGATGAAGGAGGCCTTTATGGGGTCCCTCCCAATCTTAAAACTGTGGCCCTGTAATCTTAGAATCTTATGGAACATAAGAGTGAGGAGGGGAACTTTGAAAGCATCTGATCTAATGAGAAGCAACTTTCTCAGGATCCCACAGCTAATAAGTGAGAAAGCCAGAGTAGAACCCAGGTCTCCTGGCTCCCACTCAAGTATATTTTCCACTCTGCTAATGCTGCTTTCTCCATCTTCTAATTCCAAAGCCACTGATATTCCTACTGCATTTGACTCCCTATAGAAACGTCTCCAGAACAATCAGAATACGATCCTCTTATAAAAGATCAAAACCTTGTCAAAGTCGGGAAAGCTTCTGCTCTCAGCATGGGTTTTCTGTAAGAAGCGGCCTCTGGACATCTGTGAGAACTCTCTTACCCAGTCAGTCCCCTTTGTTACCATTGGCACACACTGGGTTTAGGGACGTTTTTCTCTGTATTAAGCTACCCATGCTTTCCAATACCGCTTGTAAACAGATTTAATACCTCCCCACCACTCAAAACCATTCCGACATTCAACAACCACATATTGTAACTATTCTTCATGTCTAACATGATTCTCTCCCGTTGCAGCTGAGGTCTAGAATGTTCTTTCACCTCTACATAGGCTAAGCATATCCTTCAAGAGACACCTCAGGCCTACTTCTTAGCCACCCCCATACAGTCATCTCTCCCTCCTCTGAACCAGGGCACACATGTGTTGTCTATCCCACTCATCAGGCACTTTTTGACATATTGCCTAGTATTGTTATCGTTAAAAAAAACACCCCAAGGGGGCAGCTAGGTGGCGCAGTGGATAGAGTACCGGCCCTGGAGTCAGGAGTACCTGAGTTCAAATCCGGCCTCAGACACTTAACACTTACTAGCTGTGTGACCCTGGGCAAGTCACTTAACCCCAATTGCCTCACCCCCCCAAAAAAAACAACCCCAAACACCCCAAAACTTGAAGGATCATTTAAGCTTCTTACTGGCAGGACTCATGTCATACTAATCCAGGTTTCCCATACTTTATCTAGCATCAGGCCTGGTAAAAGTGTTTGTTTTTGTAAAAGTAATGTTTGTTTACTGGCATTTTGCTATTGTGTCTTTCCCTACACTGGGGTCACTGTGATCTGCAGTAGCTGGCTAGCAATTATATAGTGCTTTAAAGTTAGCAAAGCAGTTTACAAATATTTCATCTAATTTCCAAAACAATCCTATGTGTTAGGTGCTATTATTATCCTCATTTTTCAGGTGGGGAACCTGATGCACAGAGAGTGCATGGAGTGACTTGTCCAAGGCCACACAGCTAGTAAGTATCTGAGGCAAGATTTGAACTTGTATATTCCTAATGTCCCAAGGCCAGTCCTCCATCCACTAGGCCACTCTATATGGTACCCCCGGCCAGATAGAAAACATCAGCTTTAGAGCAGCAGCACAGAGACCCCAGAAAAGTGGCTGGATACCCCCAACATCTCCTTCCCTGCCACATAAGGAAAGGAAGAGGCTGAGGCTAAAGATGGGCTTCAGAACTCAAGAGAGATGGATGAAAGGTTACAGAAGGTACCTTTCTGGAGGGGACTCTAGCAGTGTACTTTCAGCACCCTTATAAATATAGGGTACAGAATAACCCTGTTATGAGAGGCACCGTGGTGAAGCGGATAGAAAGTCAGGAAGTTACAGGTTCAAAGTTTGCCTCTGACCTATGAGCTGTGTCTTTCAGACTGTAAGTTACAGACAAGCTGCTGATCTGTGTGCATGGAGGGATTTTCCATATTAGGAGTTCTGAACATTGATGAAATCATAGGTTCTCACCCAAATCAATCAATCAATCAATCAATAGATAGATAGATATGAGTCCCAAGATAACAGGATTTGGAGAGGAAAGGATGCTTAGAATTTATCCAATCTATCCTCTTATGGTTGAAGAAACAGGTCCCGAGAGTATGAGATTTGCCTACTCATAACTCAGTGACCCAGCCAAGACTAGAACTCAAACCTCCCAACTCTTGCTTCAGTGTCCTTCCTACTACATAGGGTCACCTCTTAATATTGTTGTCCAATCCTCAGAATAATATCCCATACAACCAAAAGTGGAGCGGCCTGTCCCTCATCATGACGTTCTTTTTCTAAAGGGAGTTAGTTCTAGTGCACAGCTGTGTCATTGGCCTACTCACAGGAGATTACACCAGCAGGGAAAATGAAATTACAGCCTTCTATCTAGTCTGGTGTTCACTCAGCTAGCTGGGTAAAGACTCTCAGATGAATCGAAACAGGGACCTCTTGAACACTGCCTAACCTTATCATCTTAGAATTCCTTGATGTCTTTATTTTTTTTTATTATTAATTTTTTTATTTTTGCAGGGCAACGAGGGTTAAGTGACTTGCCCAGGGTCACACAGCTAGTAAGTGTCAAGTGTCTGAGGCCAGATTTGAACTCAGGTCCTTCTGAATCCAGGGCCAGTGCTTTATCCACTGCGTCGCCTAGCTGCCCCCGGTGTATTTATTTAAAAATTTGTGTGTGTGTGTGAAGGGGGGACAATGAGGGTTAAGTGACTTGCCCAGGGTCACACAGCTAGTAAGTGTCAAGTGTTTGAGGCCGCATTTGAACTCAGGTCCTCCTGAATCCAGGGCCAGTGCTTTATCCACTGCACCACCTAGCTGCCCCCTCCTTGATGTCTTTAAAAAGAATTTTAGTTTCCTTCATTAGGTATTCTTACAATCCTCATTGACAGCAAAAGTCCACCTGTCCAAGAGGGTTGTTCAGATCAAAGTGGGACTATCAAGGCCTAGAAGCTTGGGAATGCACTTCAACTTTTCCAAAAAAGGGAGACCTGAGTGCCTAGAAATTCCCAGACCTTCCAGGCATGTGCTGGCCTACTTAGATCTCACATCCATCAGGAAGGACACACAGCTGTTGAAGATGAAGTTTCTGACAGCAGCTGACATGATCTGGAACATAATAGGGAAACAAAGCTTTATCTGGTATGTGTAGATTTACATGGGGCACACCCATAGGATCAAAAAGAGATTAAGTAAAAAAATCCGTGATGCTATTTTAACCCGTCCTATGCCTTGAATCCAAAAAAGAGAAACAAATTACCTAGTTTTTAGATATAGAAAAGCTCCATAATGATAACTTGCTATGCAGGGCTTTCAGTTTTATAAAGTGCTCTCCAGATAACACCCCGCTTAGGGAATAATGGGGTATTATCTCCTTCTTAAAGATGAAGAAACTGAGGTTAAGTGACTCACCAATCATACAACACAGCTAGAAAGTGACTGGTAAAAGTTGTTCATAATAGAGCTACTTATATGACCCAGGGCTACTAAGGAGACAAAGGCAGATTGATAAGCCTTCTCCTCACCCCCTGACATTCCCAGATGGAAACAAGACTACCAGGGCCTAACAAAAGGCAAGGAGAAAAGAAAAAGTCTTGTAACCAAAGCCTTTGATGTCTTTGTCCAAGAGTTCATTTTCCTTGAGCCTGACAGCTGTCAGTGCTGAACATCTCTCCCAGCCTCAGTCCTCTCTAAATGTTACCTGAGTTATGAGTTTATGAAACCCAAGAGCGAATTACCCAATGTTGTTGTTGTTGTTTTTGGCTCTGTGTATGTGTGCATATGTGTGGGTGCTCCCATAGGGGTGTGTGTGTGTGTGTGTGTGTGTGTGTGTGTATGTGTACATCTCCTGAAGGTTCCAACACATTGATCATACATACTTCCAAAAAACTTCAGGGCTTTTAGTAACCAAATATGTAATTTTAGCATGAAGTCTCAGAAATATATCTATTGTGTGAATCGAGGCACACTTGCATCTGGGTTTGTTCATCCTTCCATCAACCTGGAAAATTCAGTCGGCTACAGGGTCGAGAAAATAAACTAGATCTCATGTTCCCCGCCTCCTTCCACTCCCAATTGTTCACCCCATTAATCTTGCACGCGGCCATGCTAAGCAGCTGGAGTTGGGTCCCCACCAGCACAAAAGGGTAGGGTCCCAAAGCCATCTGCTGTTACCTCCTCAGTCCCAAGCCTATCACTGCTGCCTAGATGCTGTTTTCCTCAGCCACGTGAGAGCGGTCTTTTTATTTCACTTTTAAGAGGGGAGGGGGAGGGGCAGAAAGGGCTGTCTCTTGTTTTGCTTGTTTTTTTTCCTCTTAGAATGATCTTCATATTGGCAAAGAGAGAACACGAATGTTAAACAGGGAGTTGAAACCCTTCACAATCTGGCTCCATTCTTCCCTTTTAGGCTCATTAGACATTACTCCCCTTTAAACATATAGTCCAACCAGACTATCCCTTATATATGAAATTCTGATGATTATCTCCCAGCCTATGTACTGACTGTCCCCTATGTCTGGCCCATTCCCCCTGTTCTCACATCTTCCTCTTAAAATTCCTACTTTGTTTCTTTGTTTCTTTCTTTCTCTTTCTTTTTTTTTTTTTGCTGGGCAATGAGGGTTAAGTGACTTGCCCAGGGTCACACAGCTAGTAAGTGTCAAGTGTCTGAAGCCGGATTTGAACTCAGGTACTCCTGAATCCAGGGCCAGTGTTTTATCCACTGCGCCACCTAGCTGCCCCCCTACTTTCTTTCAAAGCTCAGTTCAAATGCCACCTCCTACAGGAAGCTTCCCCTGATTCCCTCAACCTAGTATTTGCTTTCTATGTATTTGGTACCTACTTAAATGTGTTATCTACTTAAAAAAGACAGGCTCTTTGAGGGCAGAGTGATTCATGTTGTCTTTGCACACTCAGGGTCTAACACAATTCCTGGCACAAAATAGGCATTTAATAAATGCTTGATTGGTTTATGGGCCAAGAAGAATTCTATCACAGGGTAGGGAAAGAATTGCTGGTGAAAAATGACAGAGAATGGGAGAGGTGCTCCTGGCCTATAAAAAAGAACAAATAATTCTGTTTTCAAAAAAAGGGGTGGGGGAGAGAAACCAAAATAAATTAGACCAGTAAGCTTGACTTAGAATCCTAGCAAACTTTTACAGCGGGTGATTTGGCTGCACTGAGACAGAATAAACAGGGATGAATTCCCTCTTTGTCCTACTGTCAGGTATTAATTAGCATCAATCTCTCCAGTCACATTAAGCATTCTTGTTTGGCACAATGATCCATGCTCTTTGGCTTCATTAGGATTTTTAGAGTAGCCACATCCGGGGTGGGGAATAACTGGGCGAGCCAAAAGAATGTAGGGATGTACATCAATTCATAGGACCAAGAGCTGGAAGGAGCTATAGAGATAATATAGCCCAACCATCTCATTTTACATATGAGGTTCCAAGAGGTAACATTACTGCCCAAGGTCCTATGGATAGCAAGAAGCAGAGCCAAGATTTGAACCCAGGTCTTCTGATACTCGGATTCACTTCTAGTCCTCTTTCTCCTGCATGTCAAGAGGTACCATTGAAGAATGGAAATAACAGGGGATTTGGGGTCAGAAGATATGGGTTTGGATCCTAGCTCTGTCAATTACTGCCTGTGTGATCTTAGGCAAGTCACTTAGTCTCACTTGACCTCCATTCTCTTATCTATAAAATGAGATAAGTTGGCCTCTAAGTTCCCTTCCAGCCTGATCTATGATCCTTTATAAAATTCAAACACATTCACACATCTCTCCCCCCAATTTTATTATAAGCTCCTTGAGGGCAAGGACTACGTTATTTTTCATATTATTATCCTTAATGACTAACAAAATGCTTTGCACATAGCAGGTGGCTAATAAATGTTCTTTGAATTGAATCAGACTGGCATAAAAACTGGCATTAGATTTGTCCATACAGGCTAAGGACATTTCCAAATGCTTCATATCCATATGATGTTCATTTTTTTTTCTTCCTCTTCATAGCAGTTTATCTCTTGCTCTACCATTATAGCAATATATCATATTTAGATAGTGTTTTGAAGTGGACAAAAGGCTTTAATTTGCAACAACCCTGTGAGGTAAGTAGTTTAAATATAATTTTTCCTATTTTACAAATGAAGAAACTGAGGCTCAGAGAGGCTGGCTAACTCACCCATAGTCACATTGCTAAATGAGTTCCAGAGATAAGACCATGGCCCAGATCCCCTCACGCTCTTAAGTCCACTGCCTTTTGTACTCCCTCTCCTACAATGAGATACCTCCTTCCTTCCCCAGATTTTTGTCCTAGAATCTTAGAGCCCAATGGAACTTTTGATTTTGACCCTACTTCTCACTACTGATCTGAGACCAGAATATGTTCTCTATATAAAAGAATGAATAAAGGGGGCACCTAGGTGGCACAGTGGATAGAGCACCAGCCCTGGAGTCAGGAGGACCTGAGTTCAAATCCGTCCTCAGATACTTACTAGCTGTGTGACCCTGGGCAAGTCACTTAACCCCAATTGCCTCAAAAAAAAAAAAAAAAGAATGAAGAAAAATGGAGGACGTAGCAACTGGAAAAGCCACAAGAAGTCTTGGCTGAACAACTTCTGTGTCTTAATCACCATGAACCAAGCATATGATGCATGTGGGATTCATGGGAAGTGGGAGACGCAGGAGAAAGGCAGTGAGGCACTGTAGTATAAGTTAACTCAGATAGAAACAGGGGTCACTATACATAAGGATCACTGCAGGTTGCATATCAACAGTGTAAAAATGTAATGTTATCCATGTTTTATTGTATTTTTATTTATTTTGTTAAATATTTGCCAATTACATTTTAATCTGATTCAGGCCACATTTGGGAGTGTTACAAACCATATGGGGCAGCATGTTTGACGGCCAGTAGGTAGAGTGTTGGACTTGTAATCAGGAAGGCTTGAGTTCAAATCTTCCCTCAGGCATTTTTTAATTATGATACCCTGGGCAAGTCTTCTTTAACCTTTCTGTGCTTCAGTTTCCTTATCTATAAAATGAAGGGATTGGATTCTATGTGGCCTCTGAGATTCCTTCTAGCTGTAAATCCAAGGTCCTATGATTTCCCATTCGCCCAAGAGAGTCATGGTCCTACTCTCTAGAAGCTTCCTGAAACTCATCTCCCAAGAAAGGAGACAACTTCCTGTCCTCAGAGAACTCCTAATGTATAGGGAAGGACACAGTCCCTGCCTCTGGAAGCTCTGAGGGCCATGGAGGAGACACAGTCACTGTCCTAAGAACAGAGCTATAACAAGGCATTTAAAAATCTGTCTAGAGGATCCTAAACCACATCTGAGACAGCTGGTACAAAAGCTATTCTCAGCTGAGGTTAGGGCTGGCACACCACCCTTACTTAAAGAGAGAGACAGAAACCTGGGACTGAATCCCAGAAACCATTTGGAATCTTCCTATTTTAACTAATTGCTTTTGCTAACTAGGTGCTAAACTCTGCAGTTTCTATATTGTTGAGGTACAACAAGTGCTGACTTTGCCCTCTAAATTCAGCATCTTGAGGCAAAGCCCTGCTCGTTGTTCTCTAGTTATGGCTCTGTCTCTGAGAATTCCTAGTGTGATGGGGAGAAGACATAGTTCCCTGTGCAATGGGAGCTTCCAGTCCAATGGCATGAAAGCAATGACCTCTCTTCCTCCCCGCTCAAACCCCATCACAAGACTGTCATTAATGCTCATGTCCTGCAAATAATGTTACCCCATATAATTAGAAAATTAAATTGGTTGGGGGCAGCTAGGTGGCACAGTGGATAAAACACTGGCCCCGGATTTAGGAGTTCAAATCCAGCCTCAGACACTTCACACTTACTAGCTGTGTGACCCTGGGCAAGTCACTTAACCCTCATCGCCCCAAGAAAATTAAATTGTTTACTGGCCCAAGCACTGGCCTAGGTGATGATGGATGCTAATGGAAATGGTTCAAGGAGGTAACCACTCCTTTGGACTTGGTTTGGTTCTGGGTACTAAAAGTCAAGAAAAACATCTGAAAAGTTTAAAACTCACCTCCAGGGGGTGGGGGCAGGGAAAGCATCACTGAGAATCAAATGAGCTGGTGCATCTTTGCCTATGAAAGCATTTGTTAACTATGAAACACCATGCAATTGTAATATGCGGTTATTACAATGATTGCTCTACACCATCCAGGATGCCCATTGGCACATGATACATTTATATTTTTATTTTATTTTATTTTACCATTTTTGATGCCACCATCTTTGGAGTTGGCTTTTTCTCACTGGTCTTTTCTACAGATGTAAAGCATATACGAGTGAAAGGATACATGCCCAGGATTACAGCTTCGAGACATTTGATAGGTAAAGATTCTCGAGTCATTTCTTTTGCTGTTTCCATCAACCTGTAGTGTAAAGGACAGCAAAGGGTCTCAATATTCATTGCTTCGGCTGGTCAGACTAGTCAACCTCAGCACCATGTGGGGAGTCCTGTACTAGGAAGAGAGATGTAAACAAAGGGACAAAGAAAGGTGTTCCCCTGACTGCATACTTAACTTGTCATTACAGGACTATTCCTGGGTATTTCTGAATCTGTATGTCTCCTTACCACTCCTAGGACTTCACCCCTCCTGTACACACTACAAGCCAGGAAGTATTCTCAAGTCCTTGCAATGGAAAGCTCCAAAGTGATCCACGAATATACTTTAAAACCTCCAGGCCCATGGGCAGCTAGGTGGCTCAGTGGATAGAACACCGGTCCTGGATTCAGGAGTACCTGAGTTCAAATCTGGCCTCAGACACTTAACACTTACTAGCTGTGTGACCTTGGGCAAGTCACTTAACCCCAATTGCCTCACTAAAAAAACAAAAACAAAAACAAAAAAACCCTCCAGGCCCCCAGGGTAGCCCCAACCCCATCTCAAACTGGGTCTGTGATCATGAACACAGTGGCCTCATAATCCCAAAGTTAGAAGGACCTTAGAGGCCATCTCATCCAACCCCCTCATTTTAAAGCAGAGGAAACTGACTACCAGGCAGTGCTTCTGCCTCTTAAGGTTGGGCAGCTATCAGCATAATTGAGTAGGGGTACTGGATACAATGAAGACTAGTTGACAACTTTGGAGAAAGAAAGAGGAGGTATGACTTAGAGGTTGGAAATACCACTTACCCACTCAGTGGTCTCATTTTTCGAATTTCAAAGAACTGCGTCCCTGTGTGATTATATCTGTGTGAAGTTAGTAAAGGGAAAATGATGGTAAACCCCCAAAAGTTCCAGTCTCCCAAAGAGGGAAGCACATTTCTCATTTTTGCAAGGGAGACTATGCATTCCATCACCACGAGAGAATAAGGTCCTGCAGGGTTGTACCTTCCAGTAGCCCCAGTCCTGACCTGGATATCCTAGATGACTCTAAAGTCATGACAAGATTTGGTGCTGCAGAGTTGGGACAGCTCCCAGTGAGCCATACCTGGGTTGCCCTGGATTAGTGTTGTCACTAGTTTCATGGTTGGAACTGATTCCTAAATCTGAGAAAAGGCCTGAAACCTTTAAGGGCCACATTTATTTTTCTTTTCTTTTCTTTTTTTTTTTTTTTTGCCTTTCTTTGTATGCCCAGCACTTAGCACAGCACCTAACATATAGTAGGTACTTGGTAAATCTTTGTTGACTAACTGGCTGGTTACCCTGGGAAGCAGGGCAGTGAAAGACCAGTGGAAATAGGCCATATTATTCTGAAAAGAGCAAATATCCCTGGCTGTGGGCTTATTGAGACTGGCCCCTGTTCTCTCTCTCTTTGAATCTAAACATCTGAAATCATTTGTGTTTTTCCTCTCTGCCTCAAAGCCAAGAAGAGCATGTGTGCCCACCGAGAAAATGTCAATTACAACCATGCTGCCTTGGTCAGACCATATCTGGCAGATTGTGTTCAATCCTGGGCACATATTTAGGGATGGCCTTGCAGAGTTTGAGAGAATGTAGAGGGAAACACTCGGGATGGTGAAGGACCCCACAATCATGCTAAAACAAGAACTACTAAAGGAATTAGGGAAATTTAGCTTGAAAAAAGACATACACAGAGAGAGATGATCCCTGTCTTCAAGTATTTGAAGGACTAGCGAGGGGAAGAGGGATTCACCCCAATTTTTGCCTGGTCCGAAAAACTTTCTAAAAACTTTTTCTAAAAGGAACAAATGGGAGTTGTAGGGAGGCAATTTTAGGCTTGAAGTATGGGAAAACTTCCTCATAATTACATCTGTTAGGAAGTGGAATGGCAGGCAGCAGAGTGCCCCTCATTTCAGGTCTTCAGACAAAGGATGGATATTGTGGAGGGTCATGATTGTTTAAATATCGAGAGGCACTGTGGCTCTGCAGGAAAAGCCTTGGGTTTGGCATCACAGGACCTGGGTTCAAAGCCCAGATGTTAATACCTGTGTAACCCTGGGCAAGTCTCTCAAGCTTTCTGGACCTCAGTTTCTTCACCTGTAAAAATGTAAAATGAGAGAGCTGGGCTAGATGACCACTAAGGTTCTTTTCTGACTGTAAATCAATAATCTAATTCCATGAAATGGCTTCTGAGGTCCTTTCGATTCTTTTATTCTGCTTTTCGCCTAGACATAGTTTATGGAAGTTGGTGTTTGTCTATAACAAAGTGGTGAAGGGGGCTTCTGAGCATACTGGGAGCCCCTAACAGTAGGAAACTCTCCTAAAGACAATGAGGGAGTTATCAGGCAGCCTTTAAATTGCTGCTTATTCATGTTCCGCAGTCAGTCAACTCTCATTTATGCAATACCTACTATGTTCCAGGCACTGAGCTAAGCACTGAACCACATTAGCACATGCTGTGAAAAAACTGGGTGGTACTTTTGGATGGGATTTCTATACACCTGTCATACTACAGGAAATTTTTATCCTATTATCGGATTGTCATTGTGGCCTTAGTCATTCAAGCCTGTACTGTTTGTTAAATGGGTTAAGATTTCCTCAAAGCTAAGAAAAGACATTCTAAACAAACTGTGTATCTGCAAATCATTTAACTTCTCTATGTAATATAGGGCTTTGGCTTCGTAGCCTCTCAGGTCCCTTCCATTTCTAAATAAACGATCTTATTATCTAAGGCAAAGAAAATAAACTCTACATATACTGACCATGTGATCCTGGTCAAGTCATTTAACTTCAGTGTCTCAGACAACTAATAACTCTAAGTTTCAGAACAGGTGTCAATTTACATTGGTGGAGGGAATTTCCTTGGTAAAGAGATCCATACACAGACAAAGCCACAGGTCTGGGCCAAAATAGGAAAACAAAAATTACAGGTGGATTGAGCTTTAAAGGAATTCGATTTATAAAACCCTTGGGCTTAGAAAAGCAGTTAAGTGATTGGATGAATATTTAGATTAGAAAGAAGTCTTCACTTTCCCAAAGTTTTACTGGATAGTAGGCTTTGCAAGGCAATTAAAATAGAATTTAATTTGCAAAAATCCTGTCCACAAACCTCTTTTTCAGAAGTGTAACTAAAGCAAGGCACACTCCCATCTTTGTGGCTTTTCTTCTTTCAGTGACAAGGTAGCTTCTGACTCTATTTAGGGGGAAAGTGTCCCATTATTCCCTCAAGCTCAAAGGAATGCAAACTCTCTCACCCCTGAATAAAATTTGGGTAGCCTTCTCTCCAAGCATCAGGTCAGAGAAAGACTATTTAATAATATCAAATGTGGCACCTTGCTTCCCAACAATTACATTTATGGTTACGAAGTACTTAAGCATCTTACTGGATCCTTACAACAATCCTATAATCTAAATAATTTAAGTATTATTATTCCCTTTCCCTTCCCCATCCAGGGAGTCCAGACCTGTGTGATCAATTGATCTGGGGAGGTCCCTGTATGGAAACTCCCTTCATCTATGCACATTAGCCAATTGTCTGTAACTTAAGAGTTTTAGAGACTTGCAGGAAGCCCTGAGAGGTTAAGTAACTTGCCCAGGTATGTAGGGGCAGGACCTGAACCCAGGTCTTCCTGATGCTAAGGTCAACCCTCTTATCCACCACCCAAGTTGCCTTTCATAAGGATATATACGCACATCTATTTGCAGTTATCACACCTAATGGATGCTCAGTACCTCTTTAGAATCCTTGGTCTTGCAGCTTCAGCTTATACACCCCTAATAGTGAAAAGCTCACTGATTCATGGCCTGTTCCATTTTTGGACATTTTTAATTATTAGGAAGCTCTTCCTGATACTGAGGCAACATTTGCCTCTCACTGACTCCCACCCATTCGTCCTAATCCTCCTCCTTGGATCCAAGCAAAATAAGTAGGCCTTTTCCCACATAAAAGCCTTCCAAATATTGAAAGACAAATATTTTGTGTCTTCATATTGCTGCTCTTCCCTAAGCTAAACATGCCCACTTCCTTCAATTAATCTGCCCAGGGCATATTTCATATCCTCTCACGATCATATCCTTTCTCCAGACACATTACAGTTTGTCAATGTGTCTCCCAAAATGTGGCATCACAATGTTGACATAATTTCCATATATAATCTGACAAGTGCAGAGTCCAGTGGGCACTGTGATTTTATCATTGCAGACTCATGATGGCATTAACTTTTCTGGCTTCTATAGCACCCTGGACTTGAAATTTATTATTTAAAAACCATTTTTCTCAATAAACTGCTATTGATATAGGTCTCCCTAATTCTGTAACTGTATAGTTGATTTTTTGAACCCAAGTACAGGGAATTTGGGGTCATCGAGGTGGCACAGTGGATAAAGTGCTGGACCCGAAGTCAGGAAGACTCATCTCCTTGAGTTCAAATGTGGTCTCAGACAATTACTAGCTGTGTGACCCTAGGCAAATCACTTTACCCTGTTTGTCTCAGTTTCCTCATCTGTAAAATGAGCTGGAGAAGGAAATGGCAAACCACTCCAGTATCTCTGCCAAGAAAACCCCATATGGAGTTATGAAGAGTTGGATGGGACTGAATGACTGAGCAACAACATCATACTGGAAAAGTTTTGAATAGAAACCTGGTGACAATCTGTAGGACCAGTTAAATTTCAAAAGGCTTATTATCATCAGAAGTTTGGCCAACAGGTAATGGTTATTATTTTTTTTTTTGCAATAGCAGCTAACAAAATTGCCTATTAAGGCATGAGTATAGAGAATATCCACATGGATAACAGTAATAGCTAACATTTATATAGCACTTTAAGGTTTGTGGAGCACTTTACAAATATTGTCCCATTTGATCTTCATAACAGCCCCGAGAGGTAGATGTTATTATCCTATTTTACAGATAAGGAAATTAAGGCAGGCAGAGATGAAGTCATACAGTTCATAAATATTCAAAGCTGGATCTGAACTTAGGTCTTCCTGACCACAGGTCCAATGCTTTAACCACCACCTAGCTCTTTTGAAATATTGAAGTTAGAAGGAAAAAAAAGAAATACTGAAGTTAGAAATTTCACCTAATTAAATCTGACCCACTGTTTCAGTCTGTTAAGATCTTTTTGGCTCCTGATTCTGTCACCTGTTACATCAGCCATCAGACCAAACATTTTGTTATTGCCAAACTTGACAAGCATGCTACCTATGCCATTGCCCAAGTCAACAATAAAATGTTGAAAAAGACAGGGCTAAGGAAGGATCCATAGAGCACTCCAATCGATGCCTCCCCAGGTTGACACCAATCTTTAAATCACTATTATTTGCATCCGGCTGCTTAGCTAGTTCTAAGTTCACCTAGATCTTATCTGTATACAACTCTCCAAGAGAGCAGCCTACATGTCAACTTCCTAATGCAGGAGTCTGAAGGACAGAGGTGACTCTGGGTTTTATATCTGACACTACTCATCTGCTAATTCAGAAGACCCTCAAACTACAGACTTCCAGCTCCCTTCATTCAGAGTTGTCCATACTCCAGAACAAAGTCAACCCTCTCTGCAATTCTGAAGACCACGGATGGGGCTAAGTAATAAATACCAGGGATCACTGACAGACCTAGAACAAAAGCAGAAGAGGCTGAGGAAAGGAGAGTTGAAAGAAGGAAATCAGAAAGAACAGAAAAGGAAGAGAGAGAGGAGAGGGACTTATGGTGAGGAAAGGTAAAGGGGTCACCAACAATTGCCTCTGGTGGGCCAAGGTGTCCTCTTCTCCAACAGCCTAGTCCTGACCTAAAGGAATAAATATTTCATTTCAATTAAATTCTCCTGAAGTTTCAGTGAATCCACTTTGAGGCCCCATGAGACCTCCTTAGCTGATTTTGCCAGTTTCCATAAAGCCCTTCTTTAATGACCAGAAGGCCTTTCACCCACTTCCCTGTCCTCTTACTCAGCAGGTTCCCAGTGCATGGTCAGAAGGATACTGTAGAGTCTTCATGTAATTCTGGATCGCGTGAAGCCATTCTGGGATTGACATGGATATCCTGTAGTTTGGAACTGGGGGCACTGAAGGCTGCAGAGAAAGAAACAGAGATACAAAGGAAAAGACAGAAAAAAAATGTGCTAAAGGGCAATTCTAGGGGCCCACTCTCAAGCAAGAGACAGGAATTGGGAGCTTCTGAGAGATAAGAGAAGAAAGCCATTGCTGTATCCTCTGTTTCACCAAACAAGGACTTAGGAAGAGGGGCTAGAGTAAGTAGTAGAGGGATGTGGCATGGGAGCAAAGACAGAAAGCTTGTGATGATGCATGCTGGGGAAACCAGTTGAGTGGATATCAACTAAATCCACTGACAGATTTTTACAGACCAAGAAACTGAGTTGAGTAGCTTGCCTAAAGTGATTGTTAGATGGGATTTAAGTTCAGGTTGTTGTCTGACTTCAAAGCTAGTGTTCCATCTACTGTACCGCCATTGTCTTATTCTTGTTCTCTACTTCATGTGTATTTGTATCCTCTCCTCGATAAGACTGTAAGCTTCTAGGGGCAGCTAGGTGGCGCAGTGGATAGAGCACCAGCCCTGGAGTCAGGAGAACTTGAGTTCAAATCCGGCCTCAGACACTTAACACTTACTAGCTGTGTGACCCTGGGCAAGTCACTTAACCCCAACTGCTTCACTAAAAAAAAAAAAAAATAAGACTGTAAGCTTCTTGAGGGCATGGATCATATCTCACATTTTTGTTTCTATAGCCCAGAGCACCTAGAGATGAGATAGGACTGCGCCATCCACTAGCAATTTGAGGCTTGCTGGGGAATGTCTCCCTCCCCTGAGTCCTTGACCTTTTGGTTCTCTCATTCCAAGAGAAGTCTCTATCCTGTCTTAGGGCAGGAAAATGACTCTGGTTTCCCCTTCCACCTCATCACTTTGCCTTGTCTGCCTATCCTATTATCTACACAGCCCCTATCTTAGGAAGTATGGGGAATAAATAGGTGCAAGAGAAGACAGAGGAAAGAGAATGAATACAAGTTCTTCAGGGAATCTGAAACATAACCAGGGAAACAGGATGCGCGCGCGCACACACACGTCTCACTCAGTCCATTTCAATTTAATCTAATAAACAATAAATAGTGCAATATTCAGCAGAGCCTATATATGTACAATACATAATAGGCAGAAAGATGAGGTCATTAACCCCAAACATCCCTGGATGATAAGGAATGCCAAATAGAAAGGAGCTCAAAACCCTTTTTGTTCTGTATCCCTTAGAGCAGTCTTCATCACCTTGCTGGTACACCTCCTGGATAGGGAGGGATTTGTCATCTTGAAAACCTGAAGCATCCGATAAAAGCTCAAATTGGCTGTGGTGTTGCTTGGGGTTGAGGGAGCTGAAGGGCTCTTGTGCGGGTGGACCACACAGAGTCTTAAAAAAAGAAATAAGAAAAAGAAAAAGCTCAATAAAAGCAAACCATATAAGATCCTTCCCTCATAGAGAAACCATAATGGGAATAAAGTCTTTCCTTGGGGCTTAGAGGACTCAGTCCATAAAAGTCCACTGCGCCACCTAGCTGCCCCCCCTCCCATTAATTGTTAACCAATCAGAGTTGGTTGTCATTCTCAGGAACGCCCCTCTTCAAAGGGCAAATAAAAGCTGGGAGCCTGCCACATTCAAAAGGGTTATTGCCCTCTTTTTATTAAAATGCTAGTATTATTAAGAAAAAGACTAATGAGCCAGAAACTATGTCTCTCAAGATTCAATTTCATTGACATAAAGCAACTCCCTCTACATGGGCAGGTCTGCACTTTCTCGGCAACAAATATTTCATTTTTTTTGTTTGTTTGTTTGGTTTTGACACTTTTGAATTCAGGTCTTTCTGACTCCCGGCCACTCTATTCACTTTACCACTTAGCTAAACAAGTATCTTCTGGTGCATTTTTCAAATGAAGTAGGTTTGGGTTATAGCTTTTCCAGGTGTCTGCTCTCTCGTCTTTAAAATTTGCAGTTTCAATCAATCAATAGTTACCAAGTGCTTACTATGTGCCAGACACAGTACTAAATGTTAGGGATATAAAGAAAGGCAAAAACATAGTTTTTGCCCTCAGGGAGCTCACATTCTAAGGGAGACAACATATTAACAACTATGTGCATGCGAGACAGAGGGTATATGGAAGGTACTCTCAGTAGCAATGGGTGAAAGTTCAGCAAAGACTTGCAGAAGGTGAGGTCTGAGCTAAGCCTTAAAGGAAGCCAGAAGACTGAGGTGAGAAGGAAGAGTATGAAAGGGGTGGGGAACAGCCAGTGCAAAGGCATGACACTGGGAGATGGAGTATTATGTTAGAGGAACTGCAGCAAGCACAGTGTCACTGGATCTAAAAGTACATGGAGGAGAGTAAGGAATGAGAAGACTAGAAAGTAGGAAGGTCTAGGTTGTGAAAGTCTTTAAGTGCAAACAAAAGATTTAATATTTGATCCTGGAGTTTACTGAGTAGTGGTGTGACACAGTCAGACCTATACCTTAGGAAAATCAGTTTGGCAGCCGAGTGGATTGGAGTGGGGATGGATTGGAGCGGGGAGAAACTTGTGACAAGGAGACCAACCAGTAGGTTAGTACGGTAGTCCAGGTGTGAGGTGATGAGGACCTGTACCAGAATGGCACTCACTGTGTGAGTATAGAGATCCCTGTTTGTCTTAGTTTCCTCATCTATATTAAAGCTCCTTAAACTGTGGGTCGTGACCCTGTATGGGATCGTGTAATTGAATATGAGGGTTGTTAAAAATTTGGCAATGGCAAAAGGTTATACATACCTGTTTTATATACCTATATACATGGGGTCACATGAAAAAAAACCAATAAGGAATTGCGAATGGAAAAAGTTTAAGAAGTCCCGTTTTATATAATGGGGATAATCATGGCACCTACCTTGAAGGGTTGTTATAAGGGTCAAATGAGACAATAATTTTAAAGCACTTAGCACAGAGCCTGGCAATACTAATATAAACGTTATAGAAGTATTAGCTATTATTGTTGTTGTTGTGTACATGTGTATATATATATATATGTATATATATGTATATATATATATATGGAGAGAGAGAGAGATGGTGTGTGCGTGTACGTATGTATGTATGTACACACATATCCATACATCATTTAGCAAACCTTGCAGCACTATATAGATGGTAACTGTTATTTATTATTCCCTTTTGTCCCCTGGAACCTCTTTCTATTGTAGACAAACAGCTCATCGTATTAGATCAGTGCTCTTTTCCTGGAAATTGCACTGTATATATTTTGCATTTACTTTTACAGGTCCATTTCTTCCAACATAAAATGTAAGCTCTTTGAGGAAGATCGTTTTATTTTTTGTAGTGTCTGGCACATAGTAGGTGCTTGATAAATTCTTGTGGAAATTGATGGCATAAACTGTGGAAAATGCAGCTCTAGGAAGGAAGGAGAGTAAAAGAAGTGCTTGAGCCAACATACTCTACTCTGCTGGGTAGGCAAATGCTTCTCATCAGCGAGGTATCCATTTCAAAAAAGCTCATACGTGGCAGGGCCCTTGATAGGGGGGCTGGGGAGATGGAGGGACATGACGGAAGAGCTGAATGATCTCATCTTGTTACAATTTACACCGACATCTGGAACAACAGGCTGGAGTTCAGATGCAGGACTAACTTCTCAATTAGCACTGGAAGATTCCCAGGGAGAAGGGGCAGGACTATTTTGGGAACAGCTGTCTCGCCCTTGTTGGGAGAAGATGACTAACTATATCCCTTTCCCTCACTGAGAGCAAACCCCACCCCACTGCAGGGAGACACCCTTTTTGTGACCCTCCCCTCACAAAAGGGCAAACTCATTCCTGAAAGGTTCTTTTCCTGGCATTCTGATCGGTGCCCTTCATACCCAGGAGAAGACATCATAATTTTCATCGTGCATGCGTGCGCGTGTGTGTGTGTGTGTGTGTAATTGGAGGTAGGAATAGAGGAAAGGCTGGTGGAGGTGAGAAGAAAAGTCTCTGTTTCAATGATCCAGAAAGATAGGAAATTGAACCCTTAGCCCATAAGAGGACACAATGGTGAGCATTGATGTTTTCATTAGTCTTCCATTCATTGAAGGGTGAGGAGAAATCAGAGATAGTAACCTGCTCTGGTGTCCTGTCCCGACCCCATGAGCAGTCTGGACATTGCTGAGGAGCCCAGCTGATGTACAGCCTTATTTCTAGGCCTTCAGGTCTCACCTTCTGTTTCACCACCTGCTTATAATACCCAAGTTCTCCAGGGAGAGGGCGAAGGGTGAAAAGTAGACAGGAGGTATGGCCATTGAAAAGCATCTCACTCTCTGGCCCCTGAGACCCATGCAATGCTGACCTAGCTGGTTGTAGTAACCAGAGAAAAGAGGTCTGTGTGTTTTTAGAACTCTCTAGTCAAGAAAAGCATTCTGGAAGTGAGCATTCTGGATTGATTCTGAGGTTAGGCAACGGCAGTCAATGATCAGTGAGATAGTGGAACAAGACCATGGCCCGGGAGTCAGGAAACTCCTATAAATTCTCAGTATTAGAACACAAATGGGGCACTCTGAGGTGATGAGGCAGAAAAAGATGCAGGAGATTCCTGTCTCTGACAGTACTGGGTCTGCAGAAAATCACTGCACTGAATGTCAGCTGATTGCACCAACATTTCTGCCTGTGCATTTAAGGGATTCAGATATTGGGAAGGGGATGGATCTATCTTGGATTGAATAACAGCTAACTTTTGCACCGCACCTTAAGATTGGCAAATAAATATCTCATTTGACTCCTCATGACAACCCTGTGAGATAGGTGCTGTGATTACCCCATTTTACAGATGAGGAAACTGAGGCTGAAAGAGACAAAGTTCTATTATTATCTCCATTTTACAGATGAAGAAATTGAGGTAGAGAGAGGTTGTAACTTGCCCATCAATATATGGCAAGTAAACATCTGAGGCTGGATACAAATTCAGGTCATTCCTTCTCACTCCCTGGTACACACTACACTATGTATACCATTTCCCTGCCTACACCAATATGATTGGTGAGAGACAGACAGACAGACAGACAGACAGACAGACAGACAGACAGACAGAGACAGAGACAGAGAGAGAGTTAAGGCTGAGTGAGAGTTTCTTTTCTTGGTTTTACCTCCTTCCCCTCACCTTGTGTTGTGGTGGTAGTGCTTGGAGATGTTTCTTCATGGGTGTCAGTACTGGTTCAGAATAAACTCCCAAACCCACATAGAATTGGAAGGATAAGAGATCTGTGATCAGATCCAGTCTAGAGTTGCCTCTCTTAATTATACCAATAGAGCTTACCCATGAAAATTTATCCCTAAAGAAGGGTAGGCATGGGGCAAGCAACATTAACTTGCTATGTGATTTCAGGATTTTGGTAGGGTCATTTAAAATCTTTGTGTCTCAGTTTCCTCACTTGTAAAGTGGGTAAACTAATCCCACCAAGTTAAAAAGTTAACTCAGAGAAACTGGTTTAAGTGAGTGAATGAGTCACTGTTATAGTTACTGAGAGAAATCATTAGTCATTAGAGCACCAGACCTGGAGTCAGGAAAACCTGAGTTCAAATGCTGCCACAGACACTTACTAACTGTATAACCTTGGGCAAGTCATTTAATCTCAATTATCCCCCCTCCAAAAAAAAGGGGGGCGGGAATCAGCAATTATTAGAAATCAGGACTTCATTTATCATGATTGGCTAGACTTAAGAGGCTGTTGATAGGGGGCGGATAGGTGGCGCAGTGGATAAAGCACCGGCCCTGGATTCAGGAGTACCTAAATTCAAATCCGGCCTCAGACACTTGACACTTGCTAGCTGTGTGACCGAGGGTCATGTCAATTAACCCTAATTTCCCTGCCAGAAGAAGAAGCTATTAATAATACAGATTAAACTTTAAAATCTATGTACATACAACCAATACCCTCCCGCTGTCTGCTCCCTCTATTGTTTATGCAGTAGAAAGCTCAGGCAATGAAGTCATCATCAGCTTGGGAGCCTGTTGACTGACTGTAAGTTAACAACAATGGACAATAACGACAATGAAGATGTGACAACAACTGGCATTTCAATAGCGCTTTCCGGTCCGCAGAGTGCTTCATGTCCATTATCTCACTTAGGCTTTGAAACATCCCCTCGGGTGTCACAAGTAACTGTGCCGTCATCATTCTGGGGTTTGTTAAAGGTGGCACTTTAAGGAGGTACTTAACGAGAAAGGGAGAGTGACTCCTCTGGCCAGCGGCTCCAAAACAGGCTGCCAGTCTTTTGCTTTGGGGAGGAACTGGCTTGGCTCTGAAGGGAGTAGTTGACCCAAGGGAGCCTTCAGGACAGAGTGCTGCTGTACCTGGTCAGTAATCCAGGAAATCTTGGTTTTTCCTAAGTGTTCCAGGTGCCTGGTGGGTGGGGATGGGGTCAATTTCAGTGTAATTTTTTTGAGAGACATTACACCCACAGATGGTATGAAGGTAAAATACAAAAACAGATATAAGAACCTTTTACGAAGATAAAAGTTATATTAATCCAAGTAGATTATTATTATTATTATTATTATTATTTAAGCTCAGACTTAGGGGAAAGAGGGAAGCTCTCTGTCAGAAACCGAGGAGGAGAGGACAGGACTGAAGCCTAATGAGAGGATCTTCAGAGAGCAAAAAGCCATTTCCTTCCAACCAGAGAGGAGCCCAGTGCACTCTTGCCCTAAAAGTCATTGAGAAAGGGATGTTTGAGGGCTCAACTTAATTGGCCCTAATAATAGCCATTTCCCAATCACACCCTCTTCCTCTGTGACTGAGTAGTTCTTCATTGCAGATGATCTTCCCAGGCTGCAGCAGTCAAATGCAAATGGAAATTGGTATCCAGGTTGCCTGGTCCCTCTCCCCTTACATGACCCCCTGCTCTTTCAGCAGTAGTGAAAAACCAACTAGAAATGGGGGCCACTGATCTGACCATAAGGATCCTCATGGGCCACATATTGACTTAGTTTTAAAATGCAATATTATCTATGTTTCGTTGTATTTTTTTTTTGGTGGGCAATGGGGGTTAAGTGACTTGCCCAAGGTCACACAGCTAGTAAGTGTCAAGTGTCTGAGGCCGGATTTGAACTCAGATACTCCTGAATCCAGGGCCAGTGTTCTATCCACTGCGCCACCTAGCTGCCCCCTCATTGTATTTTTATTTATTGTGTTAACTATTTCCCAATTACATTTTAATCTGGTTCAGGATGCACTTGGGAGTTTTGCAGACTACATGGGGCCCTCTGACTGCATGTGGCACCTCTGCCCTAGGGCATGTAGTCAATGTCTGAGGCACTTCTTAGAGACCCCTATGATAGGGCACTTAATCATACCCTATGTGGTATGATACCAATGAGGCAGCCAGGTGGCACAGTGGATAGAGCGCTGGTCCTGGAGTCAAGAGGACCTGACTTTGAATCTCACCTCAGACACTTACTAGCTGTGTGACCCTGAGCAACTCACATAACCCCAATTTCCTTAAACATCCAGGACCATCTCTAGTCATCCTGATCTATATTTTGCCACTGGACCCAGATGGCTCTGGAGGAGAGAGTGAGGTGGGTGACCTTGCACAGCCCTCCCTCACTTAAATCCAATTGAGTGAGAGTGCAAGTCATGACAACACCCTAATATCATGGCCCTCTTCAAGAACCAAGGACAAACAACAACAACAATGATACCACAACATGTCAACTCTGGGAACCTGCACCCAAGACCTGGGGAAAAGAGCCGGGCCAGCCCAAAGACAGGGAGTTGGGGATATGGTCAGGGAAACCTGTAGAATAAATAAAGCACAAACAAGCACATGGAGACAGGCTCCAATTCCCTTCAGTTCAGGCCAACACAAACTGGTCTGTTGGGAGAAAACAAGGAAAAATGATCTCAAGGCTAAGTGGTTGTGTGAGCACCATAGCCAAACAATGGCAGGTGCTTTCCAGAAGGGGAGAGAGGCCTGGAAACTAGAATTCTTTTTTTTTTTTTTTTTTGCAGGGAAATGAAGGTTAAGTGACCTGCCCAGGGTCACACATCTAGTAAGAGAATTCTTTAAAAAGAGTCAAGAAAGCAAAGTCTTTGGCTGTCCCCATCCCAAGAAGGAAAACAAGAGACATGGAAGAAAAGTCATCTCTGGGAGCCTGGAAGGACAGCTGGAGAATGTCCATTGTGAGCACATGCTCGAGCTAGATGAGGCTTGGGGCCCCAGAGCAGTCAGGAATCTGAGTCTCTGACAGAGATAATCTGGTAGCAACTGGAGCAGGTGCCACCACAGCTGCTGGTGGAAATGGGGCCAAACTGAACAAGAAATGAGTGTCCCTAAAGAGAAGGAGGGAGAGGGAGGGAGGAATGGGCCGACTACCACCAATTGACTGCAAAGCTCTCTCCCCACCCATACCCAGACAGGCAGAGCTCATCCTTCAAAAATACCAATGATCTTCCCATGTGCTCTTAGGTTCCATTAATGGAATCCTGATGTCCTGAAGGAGAGCAGTGATGCTCCTGATAGTCCTCCCTTGAGCAGATCACTTCTGGAGAGCTATGTTCAGTTCTGAGGGGATCATACTTTAAGGCCACTGATGAGCTGAAAAGCTTCCAGCAGGAGGTAACTAGGGTGGTGGGGGCTTTGGAAATGAAGCCACATATGAGGATTGGTCAGCAGAACCAGGGATAATCAGAGGGAGGAAGAGACTTAAGGTGTTGGAGGCTGGGTGGTGGCAGAGGAATGAGAGAAGTATTCAAGTATTTGAAGGGCCTTCTTGAGGCAGAGGGAATGGGCTTGCTCTGCTCAGCACCAGGAGATAGAACTAGGAGTGGTGGCTGGAAGTTAGAGATGAGGATTTTTGCTCAAGATAAGGAAAAAACTTCCTGACAATCAGAAGTGCCCAAAGGTGGAATGGTCTGTCTCTCGGGAAGTAGTGGCTTTCTTATTGCTGGAAGTCTCCAAGTGGACATGAGATGACTATTTTGTAGAAGAAATTTCTGTCTAGTTAGGAGCTGGATTAGATGAATTCTCTTAGGAGAAGTTAGGTGGCACAGTGTATAAAGCACTGGCCCTGGATTCAGGAGGACCTGAGTTCAAATCTGCCCTCAGACACTTGACACTTAGTAGCTGTGTGACCCTAGGCAAGTTACTTAACCCTCATTGCCCTGAAATAAATAAATAAACAAACAGACAAACAAACAAATGATAAATAGATAGATAAACAGACAAACAAACAAATAAGCAAGCAAGCAAGCAAACAAACGGATGGATGGATAGATAGGTAGGTAGGTAGATAGATAGATAGATAGATAGATAGATAGATAGATAGATAGATAGATAGATAGATAGATAGATAGATGGATGGATGGATGGATGGATGGATGGATGGATGGATGGATGGATGGATGGATGGATGGATGGATGAATGAATGAATGAATAGATTAACTCTCTGGCCCCTCCAGCTATGAGATTGGAGAGAATTTTGATTCTGTGATTCATCAGTCATCCGTTCAACAAACATTGTGCTAAGTTCTGAGGATATGAAGATATCTAAGACACAGACCTTACCCTCAAAGAACTTACAATCTAATAGAGGGAACTCCATGTACACTAGTAACTATGATACAAGGGAGAGTAAGAGAAGAGTAAAAGCAAAGTGTAAGCAATATGCTGTCACAAATTTGAGTAAAGAGAGTTCATGAGGAAGGAAAGGGAAGGTCATAGAGAATGAAGTATCTGAGATGTATTTTTGAAGGAAGTAAAGACTGTAACATATAGAGATTTGGATGGAGTGGGAGTCCATTCCCGGCAAAGGAATTGAATGAATATATGAATGAAGGAAGGAAGGAAGGAATAAAGGAATGAAGGAAAAATTTTAGGTACTTAATATTTGTCAAGTCCACTATTAAGTGCTGATGATACAAATAGAAAAGTCAAATAGTCCCTGTTTTCAAAGAGAGCAGAAGCTCTAATTGGGGGAGACATTGCATAGAGGGGGGTTCAGCTGTGGAGCAGATGGAAGGACTTGTTGGTCCTAAGGGTTTAACTACAGGGCAGATGGTAAGGTTCAAGGCTCCTTAGGGGGCATTGGCAAGTCAGATGGCAGTATCTGGGAGACTAAAGGGTGATAAAGCAGGTGGTAAGAGCAAACTTTCTTCCATCTCACAGGAAGAATTGTAGTTAGAGTTGGTGATTCCAAGCCCATCTAATCAGTGTGAGTAGCCAAGTTCAAGAAGCAAGTGGGGTGAGGTTGAGGGGCCTGGCTTACCACCTTTGGAGAAGGAAAAGTGAATCAGAGAGTTGGAGCAAAGTCAGGACTCTGGCAGAGGATGGGATGTAGTGGGTCAACATCCAGCAAGCAGTGGTAGTGGTGGTGGTAAAGAGTCTCTTGACTTTTGACAAAGGCTGCTCTTGCTAGGTCCTCAGGATGCAATGTGGACCTGGCAGTTCAGGAAGGTGGGGTGAGTCATTAAACCTCTCACTGCCCAGGGCAACTTTCTAACACTAGAAAGAGCCGATCTGAATCAGGAGAGGGAGTTTCCTCACCAGGGATTTCCCTATACCAGTAAAATCACAGATCCAGTGTCTATCCCTGTGTAAGGAAAATAACTGAAGCCATGGGAATGGCTATAATCACTGAGGGAGAAAACAGAGAGAGGAGAAGAGGGCCAAGGACAGGACCTTGGAGAGGTCCACATGTAAGGGGTGGAAGAAAGGCAAGAAACTATCAAGGCAGACAGAGAAGGTTCGGTCAGAGAGCTAGGAGAGCTATGTCAGGACAATGTCACGGAAGTCATGGGAAGAAGGGACATCCAGGAGGAGTGGACAGTTCAATGTCACATGCCACAGGGTGGTCAAGGAGGAATGAAGGGAGAAAAGACCTCAGATCTCATCCAAGGCTGAGATTCTATGACTCTTGTCATTTTGAATTTTAAGAAAGAATTCAAGGTGAAGTCTTAGACTCAGAGCTATTTCTTCCAGCTTGGGAGAGACTCGGACTAGTGACTAGCCTGAGAAAAACAGTGTCTCGCTGATTCATGGGGATATACCCAGTAAGGAACAACCTAACTCCAGACTGCAGCCAAGTCCTGTCCTCCTTGTCCTATACTTGTCAGGCTCCTGCCAAAAGACAGGCAGGTGTATTTTCCAGTGCCCCCAAATGGTCTTTAATAGACAAAGAGTAGCGTTTTTTTTCCTGAGCCAACAGTATTATTGACTAAACTGCTACGGTTGGGAGTGGAGAAGAGGAAGCTAATTTGATCTTAAGTCCCATTAATAGAAGTATAGTGTTCAGGTCATGAGATGTAATAGCCCCACTGGTCAGACCACATCTTGAGTGTTGTGTTCAGTTTGGGGACTGCATTTTCAGAAGAAAAATGTCAGTCCTTCAGTGCCTCATCATGGCATTGATATGACCATGACACCTTGGAGACCATGTAGGTAAAGGACAGCTTGGCAGCTCCTAATAAGCTGAAAAGGTTGCAAGGATGGGCCTACAAAGGTCTATCTCCTTTAAGGATTAGCCTTGTTAAGTTTAGAGAGGCCAAGAGGCTATACATGAGATTATGAATTGTTTTGGCCGCAGCAAGTCAGGAAATTATCTACCTAGGCACAGGGATGCTGCAACTTTTGGTGAGTAAACAAACACAACTAATTAATCATAGCTAAGTGGCTCAGAGGATAGATTGCCAGGCCTGGAGTCAGGAGGACTCATCTTCAAGAGTTCAAATCTGGCCTCAGACATTTACTAGCTGTGTGACTCTGGGCAAGTCACTTCACCCCGTTTTCCTCAGTTCCTCCTGTGTAAAATGAACTGGAAAAGGAAATGGCAAACCACTCCAGCATCTTTGACAAGAAATGGGGTCATGAAGAGTCAGACAGGACTGAAAAGACTGAACAACAACAAAAAGAAGTAATGAAAAATTGATTGCTTCCAGAGAAAGGTAAATTAGGATGGTAAGGCATCTGGAAACCCCATCATGCAAGAAGCAGTGGAGGAACTGGGGATATTTGAAAGGAGATTGGAATATAAACTAGAATATCTAAGAGCTGGAAAGAACATTAGAAATCATGTAGTCAAACCTTTACATTTTATAGATGAGGCCTAAAGAGCTTAAGCTACTTGCCCAAGGTTAGGGAGTTAAAAATAACTGACATTTCCATAGCTCTTTACATATATTATCTCCCTCATTCTTCAAAATAACTCCGTAAGATAGAGTAGTGCAAACATTATTATCCTTGTTTTTATATTAGAAGAAACTGAGAATTGGATAAGCTAAGGGACATAGAATGAGTCCTAGAGCTAGTAAGTAGCAAATGTGGTTGAAGGCAGTCCTTGTTGTATGTCAATGGGGACAAACTCAAATAGAAATGGGGGCTAGTAAACCTTATATGAGATCCTTGAGGGCTGCATACTAACTAAGCAAACCATAGATGTTTACATATTTCTTTTTTTAAAAATACATTAACAGGGGCAGCTAGGTGGCGCAGTGGATAGAGCACAGGCCCTGGATTCAGGAGGACTTGAGTTCAAATCCAACCTCAGACACTTGACACTTACTAGCTGTGTGACCTTGGGCAAGTCACTTAACCCCCATTGCCTCACCAAAAAAACCCCCAAAACAAAAAAAAAACCCATTAACACACTATAATAATATAGGAACTACATTTTAATTTAGTTCGGCAGGACTCAGGAATGTCGTGGGAATATGTGTTTATATCTCTGCTATAGGGCACTGCCACTGAGTGAAGAGTAGAACCTAAGCATCTTGGGTGGAGGAAGATTGGTGGATTTCATCTAACAGGACCTGGATTCAAATCCCAACTTTGTTCTTCACTACCTGGATGATCTCTGCCAAGTCACAACTTCTCTGGACTTCAGTTTCCTTCCCTGCCAAGTAAATGGGTCAGGCTGAAGTCCTTTGAGCTCTAAATCTGTGGTGCTATGCTTAGCTTGATATGTTTTCCACTTACTACACTGAGTGAAAGATGTCTTCAAATATTTTCCTGTGTTGTGCTAGGACAGAGGTGTCAGACACACAGTCTGCATGCGGTCCACAACACTCCCCTGGAATGTGACCAGAACCTAATTGGTTACTGGAAGATATTAAACAAACTAAAGATACAATAGAACATAGGTAATGTTAATTTGTGGTTTTCTAAGTCAATATGTGGCCCTCAAGAGAGTTTAGTGGCCTCTTTTTATTTGAGTTTGACACCTACTCTAGAAGGAAGAAATATAATCACAAAATGTCAAATTTCATAACTGAAAGGGGACAATAGAGAATCATTCAATTAAGTGCCTAGCTTGTATCCTGTGCTAAGGATACAAAGTCGTAAATGAAACAAAGCTTAATTCTATTGGGAGAGACTACATGAATACATGTAACTATTTGCAAAATATTGAAAGTATAAGCTCATTTGGTATTTGGGGGGGGGCAAAAGTAAGGAAATAAAGATTTCTAAGGCACCTACTATGTCCCAGGCACTGTTTTCAGTGCTTTACAAATTCCTCATTTGATTCTCACAACAACCCTAGAAGGTTGATGGTTTTATAGTTGAGGAAACTGAGGCAACCAGTGACTTGTCCATGACCACACAACTGATAAATGTCTAAGGTCAGAGGTGGGTGAGGGAAGGGAGGCACTAGCAGTTATGGAAATCAGGAGTGTCTCATGTAGAAGGTGTCATTTGAACTGAACCTTGAAGAAAATTAAAGATACTAAGAGGTGGGGGTAAGTAAAGGGGCACTTCAGGCATAGGGAAGCAGCTGGTTCAAAAGTATGGAGACAATGAAACACACAGGGAATGACAAATAGGCCAATTTGGGTGACCCACAGAGTACATGAAGGGAGTAATTCTCAATACCTAAGCCTGGAAAGGTATGCTGGCACCCTTTTGTGAAGGGCTTTAAATGCTAGGCTGAGATGTTTGTGTTTTATCCTAGAGACAAGAGGGAGCCACTGATGAATCAAGAGGAGTGACTCAGTCAGACCTGTGACTTAGGAAGGTTATCTTGGCAGCTGGATTTGCAAGGAAAGATATGGGAAGCAGGGAGACCAAGTGGGAGGCTATTGCAACAGTCCAGACAAGAGGTAAGGAGATCTATAATTAGGTAATGACTATATTAGCAGAGAAGAGTGACAGATGATGTGAAGATAGAAGTCACAAAACTTGGCAACTTCCTGAGGATGAAGGGAAAGGAAAGAGTCAGGTATGATCCTGAGGTCTTGGCGGTGTTCTCAGCAGAAGAAAGGAAGCTTAGAGGAGGGAAAGTAACCCATTGTGTCTTTAACACGTTGAGTTTGAGATTCTAACAGTACATAAAGATAGAAATATCCAGTAGACAGTTGTTGATGGAGAAATGGAACTTGGGAGAAAGATTGGAGTGAATTCTACAGAAGTGGAATCATCTCTATATAGATCATTGAACTGATGGGAACAGCTGAGATCATCAAAAGAGAGTGTATTTCTAGAGAGAATAAAAGAGGAGGAGCAGTCAAAAGTGTAGGAGAATTAGGAAAGAGGTATGTCAGCCGGTCTTTAAGCATTTATTAAGCATCTATTATGTGCCAGTCACTGTGCTAAGCACTGGGGACACACACAAAAAGGCAAAAAACAGACTATGCCCTCAAGAAGCTTACACTCCAGTGATGGAAACAGCAAGTAAACAACTATATGCAAACAAGACATAGGATAAAATGGGGGTAGTCTCAGAGGGAAGACACTAAGATTAGCTGGTACTCAAAGGAAGCCAGTGAAAATTCAGAAAGTTGGCAGCTGGAGTGTTTTGGGTGAGGAACAGCAAAGAGGCCACTGAATTGCAGAGTAAAGTATAAAAAGACTGTTAAGGAAGGATAGGGCCAGGTTATGAAGGCCTTCAAAGACAAGGGGAAGATTTTCTATTGACCCTGCAGATGATAGTGAGACACTGGAATGAATTGAATAGGGGGGTGCTATGGTGAGGACCTGCATTTTGGAAGATCAGTTTGACAGCTTAGTGGCTGATGGATTGGAGATTAGTGGAACCAGTGAATGGAAGTTGCTGAGAACCATACTTTGTGAAATATATGTGCAAAGTATATAGTGAGCACAAAATGTATGTAAAGTAAATGTAAGATAGGAGTTTTCTAACAGCTCAACTTTGCCTAAGGCCTAAGAAGTTCTGCCCCTTGCCTCTAGGAGAGAATGCAAGATCCTTAACGCAGCATTTATCTTTCCAGATGCATTTCATATTAGTCTTCTTCCCTTTTATTCATGTTATGTTACTGCCAACCTGATCTACTAAGTTGTTCCCTGACCTTCAGTAGACATTCACCCTGCCTGGAATGCACTGCTTCCTCATCCCCTTCTTTTAGAATCCTCCACGATTCAGCTCAGGTGCCATCATTTTCAGATAGCCACTTCAGATTCCCCAAGCTAGAACTCTTCTTCCCCTTCCTCTAATGGTCCTATAGCATTTTGTCTAGAACAGATCTCTCCTTTGCTCCTATCATATCCTGTCCATGCATACCTCATATTCCCTCTAGTAGAATGTAAACTCCTTCAGAGCAACAAATATGTCCTTTCTCATCTCTTTCTCCCCATTGCCTAATGAATTAAAGGTGTGAGTTATACAAAGGGCAATGGAGAGGAATATGGTAGACATGAGCTGATCAAAACATTTTACCAAAGAAAGAGTTGCACAAGAAAAACAGTAAAAAAAAAAAATGCTAATACAGATGTGTATTATCAGAAAGAAAAAAATTTGAATGGGTCAAGAGGAGAGAGTGAAGGTCAAGCAATGTTCCACTGGTGTTCATCTGATTTAAAAATCTAGAGGAAGGTTCCCAGAATGTAGAATGGACCTCCCAGTAGAAGATTTATGGAAGGACATGTATAAGAATTATTTGGGATCACAAAACAGGGATGAATTGCAATCTCAACTGTTGGAAGGAATATTGACGTTGACAAGCTCATGAATCCATCAAAATATTGGAATATCATAGGATCATAGATTTAGATCTAGAAGAGATCTAAGAGGCTTAGTCCAATCCCCTCATTTAACGGATGAGGGAACTGAGGACAAATAAAGGTTAAGTGACTTGTTCAAGGTTACATAGTTATTAAGTGGCAGAGCTGGTATTTGAACCAAAGTCCTCAGTGCCCAGAACACACCAGACACTCAAGTTGAATCAAACTGACCACCAGAGTTATAAAACATCATCATTAACTACCGAACAATGGAACAAAAACAGGTCTATCTTTGAAATAGTGAGCTCCCTATCACTTGAAGGTATTCAACCTGTCAGAGATGCTATTAGAATGAACAGCCTGGATTCCAAGATTCTTTTCAAAGGTTCTGTGATTCCATAACAAAAAGTGGAAGAACTTAATGAATCTTAGGACCGAACCCTAGGCTTGCTCTACCGGTGTCATCCTTCCGTCTTTCCTCCAGGGTCAAGTGTGGGAGGTTGAGGACACAGCAAACAAACACCATCAGTCGTGCCTTAAACTTTAGTCAGGTTCCATAGGAGTTAACAGTATACTCTCAAAGAGAAAGAAGGGGATTAAGGGGACAGTCTGATGTGCCCACAGTTCAGTCACAGTCCAGTCATTTGCTTCCTTCCACCCAAGTCCACAACCAAGTGGGCTTTTACAAGTGGTTTAATATTACTAGGACATCTTTGCTACTCCAGGTCTCTGGCCTCTGACATATCCATTCAGTTATCTTTCATCTAATCTTATATAATTGGTATTTACCTAATCATTCACATGTTGTCTCCTCCCTTCCCCCAACCCTACCCCCACTAAGAGGTGAGCTCCTTTAAAGCAAGGACTATTTTTACTTTTTTCTGTATCCCTAGTGCCTGATATATTTAAGTATTTAAGTAAGCATTTCGTAACTGCTTGCTGGTTGATCTTCAGAATTTTAGCAGGCATTTTACCCACCTTACTCTGTCCCCTCTATCCAGTAAGAATATATTTTGGTATTTAATTGAAAAATCCTTTCATCTACAGCCCAAACCCCAATTAACGGGAAACAGCTTCATCCCCGATTACCCAGAGGAGCTAGGAAGATGAGCACTGCTCTTTTCTAATTTCGAGGGTGAATGCTACTGTCATGCAAAATTGGCACTAAGCATAGAAATGATTCACGCTGGGGAAACCTGCCTGAGTGACTACAAATTCATTCATCTCCTGCTAAATCACTTGCAGGAGGGAGGAAAAAAAGGACGAATAGCAGTAGGGCTGTCTCCCCTTAGGGGGAGGGGGGCGCTATGTGTTATTGGCTTAGGCGGTATTGAGTGGTGTCCACAGCTTGCCTGCTCTCCTCGGGGGATGGGGAGGGGGAATGAATGGAGGTGGGGAGCGAAGGTACATGCTAAGGAATACAGCCCCCTGCTCGAGGCTCAAGAATGCCCAGGCATAGTCTCTCCGAAACTGAAATCCTTGAAATTGAAAAAGCCTCTTTCCTTCCCTGTCCTTTATCAATTTCTACAGCTTCCCATGACACCCAACCCAGTGAGTAAAAGGGGGTAGGGGGAAGAGAAGGAAAACCACCTCGAAATGTTGATCCAATCAGTTGGGGAGGGGAAAGGGAGAGGGAAAGGGTGTTGCGAGCAAGCTTACTTACTTTTGCCAGGAAGACAGCATTCCTGATGGACCCCACCATTTCTCCTCCCTTGGGGTGAACCTTTGCCACGTGCATCCACATCCGTTCCCAGGTGTGGCTGTCAATCGGGAAGCCGCTCTTGTTGACATGAAACAACACCCCTCCTTCTTTGTCTTCCTCCTCCGACCCCCCATTGTTGGTGAGGCACATCGATCGGGCGTGAGTGCTCCTGGACCGCGTTCCTTTGCCACCCTTGGGGTGGGGGCAGTGGTGAGCGCTGGATGTGGAGCCAGTCATGGTGGGGTGGGAGGATGGTTGGGGGAGAGTGTGGGGAGAAGTGAGTGAGTGAGCACCCTCGGGGTATGTCTGGTCACCGGGATCAGTGCCCCATACATAAGGAAGCTTTCTCCATTGCACTCTTGGCTGCCGCAGGAAGCTGGCAAAGGAGAGGCTACTATTAACAGAGAGATGGCAGCTGGACCTCTTCTCTTAGGGACTGTGCCTAAAATCAGCAGAGACAGAAGAGACTGAGCGTCAAGTGGAGAAGGAGGCAAGGCTAGGTTTGTTTTGTCGGGGACGGAGGGAAGGGGGCTGGACCCTGGTCGGCGTCCTCGCCCTGAGTCCAAGCATCCTTGCATTTTCGAGAAGCTGACAGGCGAGGGGGAGACTTGAACACAACCTCCCCTGCATCAGCGAGAGGGTCCGCTCCACAATGGACACAATGCACCGCGCCCCCTTTCCTCGCCCCCCACAGGTGGACGGACAGACATACAGAATGACCGGGACAGAGACGGAGGGAGATGGAAAAGGACGGGAAGAATAGAGGCAGTCTTTGGAAAGTAAACGAGGGACATCCCGGGAGTCCAAGTGCACGATTTCAAACCCCACTGCGTGCCCAGATGCTGCTAACCGCGAAGCCAAGGCAACAGCACGTGAGCGCCCGGGACCGCAGCGCTGAGGCGCCGTAGCCTCGGACACCCCCTCTTCCTCCCAAGGACCCCTCCCCAGTCCCTGCAGGTGAAGTGAGCAGCTAGTCTCGATTGAAGCACAGAATCCCTCGCCGCCCCACCCCCTTACCTCCCAATTCCAATGCAGGAGGCTCGGAGGGACTGGCCGAGTGGAGGAGAGACAGAGAGCGCTCTGGCCTCGCTGAGATCTTACCTCCGGGCAGTGGGGTTCATTGCAGCAAAGCCTCTCCCGGCGGCTGGGGCTGTTGCTGCAGCTGCTGCTGCTGCGGCCGTCGCTTTATTCCATGTTCCATTATCGAATGTTATTTTGTGACATATAACCATGTCACCCGGCCGCCGCCGATGTTCCGAATGTGCCCATTGGCCCGCGCAACAAAGAGGGGCGGATCCCCGGGTCCACAGCTCTACAACCGGACTCTTCGAGGTGCTCTGATTGGCTCAGAAAGATCCCCGGGAGGGAGGGAGAAAAAGAAGGCGAGCCGGGCCTCCACGAGAAATCAGATCGCAGTCGTGCGCTGGACACCCAGCTCCTAGCTCGTGTGGATAGAAGGCGGGATCGTGGGGCTCATGTACTTACGGCTGAGTTTTCCCCGGGGGCTGCAGTGGCAAGTCTATGGGAGGGGAGAAAAGCTGCACGCGAGAAGAGATTCCCTGGGCTCGGAAAGGGTGGCGGAGGGATTGGTTAATATTGTTGTATGCATTGGAGGAGACCCTGACCCCACTGGGGATGAGGGTTCGGGCAGGCGGCACTTTAAAAGATATATGTAAACAAGGTCATTATTATAATTTTGATATCCTATGTTCAAATACTTAAAACCAGCCAAGAAGTCATGGGGAATGATATCCAAGAGACTATTGGGGATCAAAGTCCTTAAAATCAGAGTTTATAGGCCTGTGTTCAATCCCGGGAAATCAGCCAAAGGGATCATCAGCCAGCCCTGGAGGCTCCTCGCTCTTCTGGCTGGGTTTGTCAGCCTCTGTCCCAAGGGAGACTTTGGAGCCTCTCACGTGAAGTTCTGAACCTTCACTATAAAGTAGACCCTTTTATTTTAATTTTTGGCTTTAAAAAAAAGAGTGGGATCTGCCTCCTGCCCCCACCTAGGTCAAATGGGATGCCTCCTTCTGTTGTCTGCGCAGCCCTCCAGAGCTGGTGCCAAAGGAATATCCGCAAATGTGTTTAGCACAGTACCTTACACATAGTAGATTCTCAACACATAGAAATTGAATGAATGGATTCAACTAATATTAAGTGATTAATGCATAAGAAGCACTGTGGTAGAGTAGATTAAGTGTTGGAGCTGGAGTCACCAACATCTGGGCTTCGACATCCTGCATGTGGCATACACTATTAGCTGTGTGACCTTGGGCAAGTCACTTAACTCTGAGCCTCAGGCAACTTCCTGAAGCTACTCTGAGTTAAAAGACTGCAATCTGCTTTGGTAGAGGGTACAAATCACACACCCCTGACCACATGTGTACAAATCCTTGCAGGTAGGCACAAAGTTTTGACAAGATATGGACCCCAACCGCATGAACCTATTAGACTCTATAGTCTAATAGGGTACTAAGACACATTGCAGAAAAGGTATTCACAACATTACAAGAGGTAAAGCACAGACGATATGTGAAGTCCACCAAGGGGATGAATGGATAGATAGATGGATGGACGGATGGGGGTGTGGGTGGGTGGATGGATGAATAAATGAATGGGTGAATAAATGAATGGATGAAGAGTGAAGCTAATAACTTCCCAGGGGGGGATATAAATCTTGATCCCAGTTAGAGATACATTTAAAAGGGGACTGACTATTGGAGGGCTGTTTTGTGTAGACACCCCCCAAAATGCTGTTCCAGGGCAGCTAGGTGGCGCAGTGGATAGAGCACCGGCCCTGGAGTCAGGAGTACCTGAGTTCAAATCCGACCTCAGACACTTAATACTTACTAGCTGTGTGACCTTGGGCAAGTCACTTCACCCCAATTGCCTCTCTTAAAAAAAAAGAAAAGAAAAAGAAAAAAAAATGAAGTCTTCAAAGTTCCAAGTAGTGACCAATATATCTGCCGGCATTCAAGATCCCTTCCTAAGGGTCCCCAGTTAGGAATATATCTTCAATGAGAGCAACTAGTTCCTAAGTAGAAAGTGCATTGGACTTGAGAGTAAGAAGAACTAGATTCTAGTTCTTGGTTCTAAATAAATGAACAACCCTGGGTAAGTAATTTTGCTGCTGGGTCTCAGTTTTCCTACGGCTAAAAGGCGTATACTACTACTTACCAGTCATTGACTGAAATTAAAACAAGAAGGACAAGGGAGTTCCCTTAGAGAGGTTATGTAGTATGAGGAAAGAACCCCAGTCAGAATCAGTGGGATTCAGTTCTTGGTTCTGACATTTGTCTTTTGTGTGACCTTGGGCAAATCATTTAACTTTTCTGAACCTCAATATTCTTATTTCCTCACCTGTAAAACTTGCCCTGATATTTCCCTTTCCCAGCACAGTGTTGAAGTAAAGGATTGAGGAAGATAATGGAATTCAACCAATTTTTGCAGCTGCTGTGTGCAGAACACTTCATTAGACACTGGGGAAGACAATATCCAAGTCCTCAAAATTTCATATTCCTCTGCCCTTGTAGATACAGGCTTTCTCAGCTCAAACACATTTCTCCCTTAATCAGCAGCTTCTCTCTGCCCTCCCCTCCCAATTCCCCTTTGTCCTTCCATTCTTTCCCACTTGTCCCCTTCCAATGCATTATCAAGGTACATGTGAGGGGTCTAAGAGTATAGGGCTATAAGATCTGAAAGCTGTGATCAGAAACTTGTCAAAAGAATCTCTTACAAGAAAATCAAGCTTCTTAATCACAAGTGATCAAATCTATCAGTGAATATCGAAAGATCCTTGGTAAGGGCCATCATTTGGAGCACCTTTCCAATAAGGACCTCTAAACCACTGTTATTCTCCTTGTAATTCAGTGCTAAATCCTACTTTGCCTGAATGAAAATCCTAGGCTTAGAAAGGACCTGAAGAGACACTTTAGCCATTGAGAGAAAAGTATTTGAGATCTTGCTTAACCCAAATGCTCAGTAGATCAATTACTCAACAGGCTTAGTGTCTGCTGTGTATCAGAGCTAGGTGAGCCTTCCCCCTTTTTTTGGCCTTTCTTGGTATACAGTGCTTGGCACCTGATAGGTACTTGATAAATGCTTGTTGAATTGACGTGACAAATGATTCAGATGACAGTGCCTATACTAACCAAAAATCTTTGAAGCTCCTGTAGCCCTGGCATCTGAGTGCAGAGATAGGATTTGACTGCTTGCCAAAGAAGGTGGAAAGGGAAGCATCAAAAACCATCTAAGGCTAGAGGAACACAATGTAGAAAAGCCCCTTTACTCTGAAGAGCTCCCTAGATGTATTGTTAGTATCTTTGGGGGGGGGCGATGAGGGTTAAGTGACTTGCCCAGTGTCACACAGCTAGTAAGTGTCAAGTGTCTGAGGCCAGATTTGAACTCGGGTCCTCCTGAATCCAGAGCCAGTGTTTCATCCACTGTGCTGCCTAGATGCCCCTATTGTTAGTATCTTAAGGTGTTTTGTTTTTTGTTTTTTGTTTTTTTGCAGGGCAACGGGGGTTAAATGATTTGCCCAGGGTCACACAGCTAGTAAGTGTCAAGTGTCTGAGGCCAGATTTGAACTCAGGTCCTCCTGAATCCAGGGCCGGTACTTTATCCACTGCACCACCCAGCTGCCCTTTTAAGGTGTTTTTATTAAACAATATTCAGGTGAGTGAAGGCTATCACCCTGCTGTCCATCCCAGACTCTGATAAGAACATCTCACATCTATGAAGTACTTTAAAGTTTAGAAAGTACATTTCCTACAACAACATACTTGTGAGGTATGTAGGGGCAAATATTAGTGTATCTATTTTGCAGATGGTGAAACTAAAGCTCAGAGAGTTCAATGTCACACAGGATTTGAACTCAGATCTTCCAGCTCCTAATCCAATGTTCTTTCCCCTCCACCACACTGAGTTTTTAATTTGAGTGACATGACCACATTTACATCCAGTTAAATAGAAGTGGGTTGTTCTTTTTAGCTAGAGACTTTCATGGCACAATGCTTGTTCTCTGAAATTTAATTCAATTCAAGCTCCTATAATGCTGGTCATACAATGAAGAAAACCAACAATACTTGTCCTTAAAGATCATCTAACCTAACCAGGGGGCTATGAAATATACAGAAACAAACATGGGCAAATATACTTCCCTCCATTGGTATAGGGAGCTCCCAGGTAAGAAATTGCATCCCCCAGTGCAGGTAAGCACTTCCTATGTAATTTATAATCTTAAGGAATTGTTCTTCACCAAAACCTACCAAAGAACACATTGGAAGGCTTACTAGGAATGTGACAAAGGATCACATCATGGAAATATTTTCCACTTATGGGAAAATTTAAATGATTGATATGCCTGTGGAAAGGATGTATCCTCATCTGTCCAAAGGCTATGCATATGTGGAGTTTGAGAATCCAGATGAAGCTGAAAAGGCATTGAAGCACATGGATGGAGGACAGATAGATGGTCAGGAGATAACAGCCACTGCAGTGCTGGCCCCCTGGCCCAGGCCCCCACCCCGGGGATTTAGCCCACCCAGAAGGATGTTGCCACCACCCCCGATGTGGTGTAGATCACCACCACGCATGAGGAGAAGGTCCCGCTCTCCTAGGCGCAGATTTCCTGTCCAACGACGATCCCACTCCCCAGACCACCAGAGCCACCGCAGCTGTTCCAGCTCCAATTCTTCCCGATAAAGCAAGGCAGCTATTCTCCATTCGTAACTTAAATATAATTGAACAATTGAACACAAACCATATAGGAGCATTTGTACTGAGTTATGCAGCATAACATGCATTTTTACCATCATACAGTATTTGGTGAAATTAATATGAGATTTATGAATTATGGAAACTTATCATTTCAGAGACTAACTGTTCTTATAGTGAGTTTGATGCAGGCCCTGGAGAGAATATATGTACAACAGGAGGAGAGACAGGTACATGTAAGTCCATGATTTGCTTATGATGGCAACTATGTAGACCACAATTGCTGGACACAGTCCAGTTTCTTCCTCTCTCCCTTCTAAAAGTTTTCTTTTTCTTTCACTCAGTCTGATGGCATGGTCAGAATCCATCCACCTGTGGCCTAGCACAATTACTGGATGTCTCAAAACCATGAGATGTGGGATAATAACCTTTCCATAACATTTTCAGGTGTCATGAACATGTTACTAAATTTGGCTTTGATCCAGACACATGGTGGTAAGAAGTGTTATAGATCACATAACTACCTCAACCCTCTATTATATAAAGGAGGGAATGTAATGGAATGTATTAATTTGATCATTGACAATGCTATGCTAAGGTTTAGTAAAAAATCTAGCAATTCAAACAGTTAAAGAAGAGAATTCAGCTTTCCAGTCCAGAGTCCAGAGCCCAGCTTTCCAGACCAGAATCCAGCTTCCTCCTGATGACATCTTACCATTCCAAGAAGACAAGAGAACTGAGAAAAGACTTCCAGAGACTTAATTATTTTTTTTACTGTTTCATCAAGGAATACCTGATCCTAGAAGAAACAAAGGGGGAAATGTGATAAAATAATGAGATTTAGCAAATACTCAAAGACCCACCTGGAGATTAATCTAAACTGATTGAATCAAGTGAGAGTGATTGACTGCTGATTAGCCTACTTCAAGTTAACTAGATTGTAATCACACCTGGCTAGCCCTTAAGAAGGTATTTGTATGGGGCTAAAATTCTAGCTAAACTGTCTAAAATATCTAATGAGTGGTCACCAATAAATTATAAGCTTTGGCAAGAGTTAGACTTTTAAGCATTTATTAAGGAGAATAAGAATTTGGTAAAGAGAGAAAGGCCTAGATTCATCTATCTATTAAAGGGAGAGCGCATTTCTAGCTCCGGAGTCCACACAAAAGAGAGTGAGCCAGCACGCCAGCCTCCCTCTTCCTCCTCCCACAAGCCAACGTCATTTCCTGACGCCAAAGAAAGCCGCATGGTCCTGCCCTCAGAGGCCCTCTCCTCATGGCGGAGCTTTTCTACAGTAAGTCTCCAGCAGGTGACATCATTCCAATCGTTACATATTGTTCTCAGAAGCTAGACTTTGACTTTAACTTGAGAACACCTTCAAGTTTAGTGAATCAATGGATTTGGAGGGTGCCAACCAATCAGCTTGAAGCAGTGTGTAAGGACTGCCTCTGTTCCAGACCTATAAAAAGCTTCCACAATCAGTTTGCTAGAGAGTTCGTGGTTGAAGCAGGCTGGTGGCGGAGGACTTGAGGAGGAACCAGACCAGGCTGGAACTCTAGACTAGGTAGGCTTTCTTTTTCTTAACTTTCTGAACTCCATGGGAATACCTGCATGCTTTTTTTTTCTCTCTCTTTTTTTTTTTTTTTTTTTTGCGGGGCAATGGGGGTTAAGTGACTTGCCTAGGGTCACACAGCTAGTAAGTGTCAAGTGTCTGAGGCCGGATTTGAACTCAGGTACTCCTGAATCCAAGGCCAGTGCTTTAACCACTGTGCCATCTCCTGTATGCTTTTTTTTTTTTGGCAGGGCAATGGGGGTTAAGTGACTTGCCCAGGGTCACACAGCCAGTAAGTGTCAAGTGTCTGAGGCCGGATTCGAACTCAGGAACTCCTGAATCCAGGGCCGGTGCTTTATCCACTGCGCCACCTAGCTGCCCCCCGTATGCTTTTAATAAATGTTTAATGCCCAAAGACTGGTACTGAAGCTTTTTAATTTAAGGTGATCACACAATTTAGATTTTTAAACATCACAGGATAGAGGTGACTTTGGGTTAGGTTATTGTTCAGTTGCATCTGACTCTTTGTGACCCCTTTGGGGGTTCTCTTGGCAAAGTACTGGAGTGATTTGCCATTTCCTTCTCCAGGGCATTTTACAGATGAGGAAACTGAGTCAGAGTTAATTGACTGACCCAAGGTCACACAGCTAGTAAGTGCCTGAGGTCAGATTTTAACACACAAAGATTCATCTTCCTGACTCCAGACCCAGCGCTGTGTCAACTGCAATACTGACATTGATACTGACCTCCTTGCTGTTCTTTGGACAAGACAATCTGGACATTGGCTGTCCCCCATGCTTGGGATGCTCTCCTTCATTTCTACCTCCTGTTTCCTCTGGTTTTCTCCAAGTGCCAGATAAAATCCTACCTAATACAGGAACCCTTCCCTGAGCTGTCTTAATCCTAGTGCCCTCCCTTTGTTGATTATTTTAAATTTATCTACAGTTATTTGTAGGCTGTCTCCTACATTATTGTAAGCTTCTCTGGAGCAAGGACTATATTTTGCTTTTCTTTGTATTGCCAGCACTTAGCACAGTTCCTGACACTTCTTGCTGTTGCTCAGTCATGTCCAACCCATGATCTCATTTTGGCGTTTTCTTGGCAGAGACACTGGAGTGATTTGTCATTTCCTTCTCTAGCTCATTTTAAAGATGAAGACTCTGAGGCAACAGGTTAAGTGACTTGCCCAGGGTCACATAGCTAGTAAGTGTCTGAGTCTGGATTTGCTCTCAGGTCTTCCTGACTGCAGACCTGGAACTGTATTCACTGTGCCACCTACCTGCCCTCACATAGCAGGTACTTAATAAATGTTGACTAGCCAACTTTACATACTTCAGCATTGTCTGAACTCTTTGAGGGCAGCTAGATGCTGACTCAACATCTCACTATCTTGTGTAGTATTTCCCTCTTGCCCTCAACATAGCTTAAGACCCTTACTCTTCTATTTTTTTTGACTCAGCGTCTATCATCAGTCTTGGTTTGGTCTGGGCATTAACACTCATGGCACAATTCTTACTGGATTCTCTTGTGTTCATGCTTTCTTTCTGGACATTTCTAAACCATGCTACCTGCACTCTGGATATCCTCCCTATTCTCCTTTCACTTGAACTTTGTTCCTGGAACCCTGGACTCACATAAGTAAGCTCTCAACTTACCTGGCCCAGAAACAGGTCACCATCCCACTTCCTGGCTCACTTCTTCTAGTTCCTCTTTATATGTCATCTTCTTCTATTAGAATTTAAGCTTCTTGAGAGCAGAGATTGTCTTGCTTACTTTTATTTGTATCCCTAGCACTTAATACAGTGTCTAGTACATAGTAAATACTTAATATTTGCTTTTTCATTCATTCATTCATTCATTCATCCATCCGTCCATCCATCCATTCATTCATCCTCAGTTGCTTTCCCATATTTTCAATTTCTCTATATAACTCCTTTAGTTTTTGTTCTCTTTTGGCCACTCCCCTTTATCCTCTTCATTAAAGTAATTTCTTCTTGTACTTCAGAATTTCTTTCTCGAGAGCTTCCTACTCTTCTTGGGTTGACTTTCCTTGCAGAATATTAGACAATTTGATTTTACCTATCTTCTTTGAAACTGCTGAATTTCATCTTGCCAAATCTAAGGTACATAGCAGTTTTCCTCTTTTCTATTACAAACTTTATGATGAAGTGGTCATTTCCATGTCCATTCCCCTAAGGTCCCATCATTTCTACTTCATCTTCTTTGGTGACAAAGAGATCCAGAATGGTGGATCCTTTGGTTGCTTCTTCTGTCTTTGAAGGATAAAACTATCACTAAAGCAAATCTCACATTTATTAGTCTTATTCAGATACACACATGTACACATAAGTGTACACACACACACACACAGAAAGAGAGCCTACCAAATACCTCATATAATACATCAAAAGCTTTCTATACCAAGATTTTGTTCCCTGTGCTAGAATGTCCCCTTCCACTCTCTGCCTAACTCAAATGTTTTCTTCTCTATAATGAAACTTTCTGATTTCCTTAGTTCATGATGTCCTTCCTCTTTGGACCTCATATAGTACTTTAGAACTCTAGAGAGTAGTCACCATGTAATGCTGAATACTGAAGTTATCTCTCTTTGTGTCATCCTCCTACTATGCTGTAGAATCCATGGGGATTATGTATTATCTAAACTTTGCATCTCTCCAATACCTAACAAAGTGTTTTGTACCCAATACTTATTTTTAATAAATGTTTGAGGAAGGAAGGTAGGAAGGAAGGAAGGGAGGGAGGAAGGGAGGAAGGAAGGAAGGAAGGAAATCAGCAAAAAGAAGAAAGAAAGGGGGAAGAATGAGAAAGGAGGGAGGAAGAAAGAAAGAAAAAAGGAAGGGAGAGAGGGAAGAAAAGGGAGAGAAGAAGAAAGAGAAGAAGGAGGGAAATCTATTTGTGTCATTGTTTGCAAAACAACTTCTAGGGGGGAAAGTTATAGACAATTCACATTCTTTTGTGGTAAGGAGAATCAGGGAGAATTTGGAGTTGAGTTGTAATTACAGATAATCCTTATATTTCATTTTAACTTAAGCAATTCCATTTCTTTCTCCCCCTTTTTACTTTTCAAGAAAAAATGTACATTCTGAACTTTGTGTTTTCTTCTCTTTTCCTGTTGGAAAATAAGATATATCCCCCCAACTCTTAACTTCAACATTCCCCAAACCAAGCTTATTATTCCCTTTGCCCCTTAACCTTCTCTTTCTTCTGACTCCATTATTTGTTTGTGGTACTACTGTTCTTCCAGTTTTCTACCTATGAAAACTTGTTATTTTGACTTGTCCCTCTTTTATCATCTCTTTAATCTAGTTAGTTAGGAAGTCAAAGAGTCAGCAAGCATTTATTGAGCATTAGATGTGCCAGGCACTATGCTAAGGTTTATGGGACTTACCTCTACAATATTTGTTGAACCTGGTCCTTCCTTGTCTATTCCCATTGCTACCACCTTAGACAAAGTATTGATTGCCATTCAATTTGGCAACTGAAATAGCCTTTAACATGCCTTCCTTACTCCAATATCTCACTCCTTCCAATCCTTCCTACATATTTCTACCGTTCTTCTTTATGCTAAAATTCTGGTCATGTCACACAGCTCTCATCAAAACCCTATTGCCTAGGGGACAGCTAGATGGCGCAGTGGATAAAGCACTGGCCCTGGATTCAGAAAGACCTGAGTTCAAATCCAGCCTCAGACACTTGACACTTACTAGCTGTGTGACCCTGGGCAAGTCACTTAACCCTCATTGCCCCACCAAAAAACAAAAACAAAAAACCCTATTGCCTACTGACTAAGGTTCAAATTTTTCAGCCTGGCACTCAAGACCCTTAATAATTTGGTCCTGCATCAAAGTCACAACTAGAGCAAGGCAAACAGAACTTTGTCTCAGAATACCAACTTTTATGGGTTATGCGTCTTCTCCCTCAAACCTAGTGGGCAACTGTGTTACAAAGTATGATTGCTAATCCCTTGCCCACCCAAGCAATTTTCCCTAGAATCCTGTCACTGTGGCAACCCTCTCAGAAGGGCTGCTTTATTATTTTCTCCTCTTTCCCACCTCCCACCTCCACCTTCTGTTCTCATCTCAGGGGTTGAAGGATCCACAAGAGTATGGACAGCTCACCCTGGGGGCATAGTCACTCATTCCATGGTGAGATTCAGACTATGACACAACCCTTGACCCTCACCAATTTTCTTTGGATTCAAGAATTTTTAGTAATAACCCCATAGCATCTTGCCAGCCTTATCCTATTCATGTACTTTATTTGTTTGTTTGGGGTTTTTGTTTGTTTATTTTGTTCTTGTTTTTGCGGGACAATGGGGGTTAAGTGACTAGTAAGTGTCAAGTGTCTGAGGCTGGATTTGAACTCAGGTCCTCCTGAATCCAGGGCCCTGTGCTTTATCCACAGTGCCACCTAGCTGCCTCTATTCATGTACTTTAAATTGTGACCAAATTAGCCACATTGTCCCCTATAACTTTCCATACACTTTTTTGCATTTAAATTTTTGTTCACACTATTCCCTGTACGTGGGAATACCTACTTTCTTTCCATCTCCCTTATCTACTTGTTGCTTCCCTATCCATCCTTTAAAGCTCAGTTTAAATGTCAACTCCTTTGTGAAGTGCATAGAACACTGGCCCTAGAGTTAAGAGGACCTGAGTTCAATTCTCACCTCAGATACTTACTAGCTGTGTGACCCTGGGCAAGTCACTTAACCCCGATTGCCTTAAACATCCAGGGCCACCTGGATTTTAGTCATTTGTAATTGTCATATCCCCCTACAAATTGTAAGCTTCATGAGGGCAGGGACAGTGTTTGTTATCTAAACTTCCTCTCTTAGGTTTTCTCACAATGCTGTGCACCCAGTTGGTGCTTGATAGAGACTTTTAAAGTTCAGGGGTCCTTTTTGTGTTGGGCACCCCTTTGGAAGTCTTTTGGATCCTTTCCCAGAATCATATTTGCTGTCAACATTCATAATTGAAGAAAATACCAAATTTTAGTTAGAGGTTAGTGAAAATGTACTTTCCCCCCAAAAAAGTGCAAAAAAGATGTACTTTTTTGATTTTTGTTTTTACCATTCAAGTTAGTGAATATCCTGGAATCTATCCACAGATCATGGCATGGAGGGGTGTTCAGGTACGAACCCCTGGTTTAAAAGGAATTAGAATTTGATTCATTGAATGAAGCAAAAAGAACTGACCCAAGAAAGACACTTAAATTCTTTTCTGTTACAAACAAGACTTGGTCACATCTTTTTCATCTTTCTAAGTCTCAAGTACCTCAAAATGAAGAGGTGAGATTTGATCCCTGAGGTCCCTTGCCACTCTAGCTTTCTGTGATTTTACTGATCATCAGCCTCTCACAGGGGTGCTAGTGTTATGGGGAAGGAACCGAATGAGGTTTGGGGAGAAAAGGAGAAGCCCAGAGTTTGGATAATCCACCAGCTGGAGCCTCAGCCCTGGATAACTGAGAGTTGGTTTTTTGCCCAGGGTTTCAAGTTTCAGGGCTCTTTAAGGACAGTTGGCCATCAGGAGCAGAAATTTAAGACTTTCTTGATTTACAGCGACTTTCTGCCTGGAGAAGGAGCTGAGCATCTGTATGTAATTTTACCGCATTCTATTACAATGACAGCCTTTAGTGAGGAATCTTTTGTCTGCTTTCCCCTGTAGCCTCTCTGTCGCCTCCCCCTCCCTCCCGAGGAAAACAGGCATCTTGCAAATACTTGAGCCATGTGGTGCTTAATCAAGCAGAGCCCAGAGGAGGAGGGAGTGTGGGTGACTCTGGGACAGCCAGGGCTGCCCAGAAAAGAGTTCCCCTTTTGGCTCTTTGACACTTTGGGAATACAATAGTCAAATAAGTTTAACAAGAAAGCATCTGTGTTCTAGAGGAAAATAGAAACACTGAGTCAGACCCATCCAAGCAGATCAACACGATATAACATTGGTTACAGCCCAGGCTCACAATTGAGCTGCCTTCATGAATCACCACCAAAATCCATATCCTGGATGAGTCGCCTGTTTGTGAGGGCTCTGATGGTCCAAGAGTGGTCTGTAGCCTTAAGGGACCTGTGGGTTTTCGTCTCTGTTCAGCCTACAGCAGAGATGTTTAAGTTTTTTTTGTGTGTGTCATAGTCCCCTTTGGCAGTCTCATGAAGCCTAAGGACCCCTTCTCAGAATGCTTTTAAATGTATAAAATAAAATACACAGGATGGCAAAGAAACCCAATTATTGACATAGTTATTAGAATATTATAAAAATCAAATTCAGGGATTGCTTCTCATCTCAGAGAAGGGGGAGGGGAGGGAGGGAGAGAGGGATCGAATTTGGAACTCAAAACTTTTTAATATATATTTTTATTTTTTTTATTAAAAATTAACTAAACATTTAAATTTTATTTTTCTGAATTACACGTAAAAACAAATTTTGACATCAATTAAAAAAAAAACTTTGTGTTCCAACTTCTCTTCCTCCCTCCCTCCCTCCCCACCCCCCCCCAAGTACTCAAGCAATTCAATATAAGTTATACATGAGTAGTCATGCAAAATATCTCCATACTAGCCAGGTTGTGAAAGAAAACACACAAAAGCAAAACTTCAGATTAAGGAACTATCAAAAAATTATGCTTCAATCTGTTTTCAGATACCATCAGTTCTTTCTCTGTAGATGGATTGCAATTTTCATAAGTCCTTCAGAGTTATCTTGGATCATTGCATTGCTGAAAATAACCAAGTCATTCACAGCAGATCATCTTATAATATTGCTCTTATTCTGTATATAGTACATTTCACTCTGTATCAGTTCATGTAGGTCTTTCCAGGTTTTTCTGATAGCATCCTGCTTATCATTTTTTTTTGTTTCCAATTAAAGGAACTAACAAAAAAATGTATGTTTCAACCTGTATTCAAGTACCATTAGTTCTCTCTCTGTAGATGGATTACATTTTTCATAAGACCTTCAGAGTTGTCTTGGATCATTCCATTGCTGAAAATAACCAAGTCATTCACAGCAGATCATCTCACAATATTACTGTTATTTTGTATGCCAAAATTTAAAAAAAATATATTTTCAAATTGTTTTAACATGTAATTGGGAGGGAATAAAATATTAATTTTTTTTAAGTCAAGGTTAGTTTAAGAACCCCTGTCCTAGAATAACCAGCTTAGTGTAATGTAAAACACCATGGATTCAAGAGTTCCCAAACCCAGGTTCTAATTCTGGCTGTGCTACTAGCTGTGCAGTCTTGGGTAAGTCATTTAATCTTCCTGAGCCTCATTTTCCCCATCTGTCAGGTGAGATGGTTGACCTATGTGACAATTCAAGTCTCTTTCAGTTCTAAGATCTAGTATCCCTATGTCTGACTGCCTGTCAAACAGTCATCAAAGCATTTAGTGAATGCTTATAGGGTGTGCACAATGTGTAGTAGGGCTTATGGGAATGGGTGGGAAACCTCTGCAGTAGACCAGAGATACTCTTGGGGTGTGAAGTCATTGTTACTTCCCTCTCCTCTCTCCCTGTAAAAAATCGGAGATGACATTCAGGAAACGTAACCCATGCTCCTTTGCCCTCAGTGAAGTCCCATCCTACCGGAAGTTCAGAATAAAGAACACCTCCCCTGCTACCCCCCCCACCCCCAAAAAAGAAAAAGCTCTAATAAAGAAGACAAAATAGGCACCTGCCCAGGTAATCACATCAAATGTGTTCAGAGAGTAAGCTAAGCAAGGAAATCGAGCTTGGGAATGTGTTGGCAGGTTCTGAGCCTCAGTATATCTTTCCCTGTATGAGGTGAGCCACATTAAGTCTCTATAGCTGTAATTCTTTCTTGGGTTCTTAAATCAAGGCAAGGGAGATGAAATCTAGAAATAAAGGCAATAAAAAATGTGCTACCTTCTATTTCCCTGAAGGAGACCAATTTTTTTCCCGGAGCTGGGTGCCTATAGTAGGCACCAGGAGAGATGGATCAAGCCAAAAAGTTATAATGAAGCTTACATGGGTACCTCTTGCCTACCTAGATGGTTTTTGTAGGTGTGGCCATTGAACCATAGAATTGTAGCACGGTTGCCTAACAATGTCTTGAAGATATTTTAAATGTTCATTACTGAATGGTACAACCTCTCCAAATGATGCATAAGAAGTTTAAGGTCCAAAGAAGTCAATGATAAGTGGCTGATGATCATAGATTTAATAACTGACATAGGGTTCTTTAAAGTTTGCAAGATATTTGCAGATGTTATTTCATCTGAACCTCCCAACAACTCTGTGAAGGAGGTACTATAGGTGGTATTATCCTCATTTTATAGGTGAAGAAACTGAGATTTATCAAGATCAAGTGACTTGAACATGATCACTGTTGTTCATGAGAACAAACCTGAAAATCTGAAAAAGTTTGTTTGTTTTTGTGAGGCAATTGGGGTTAAGTGACTTGCCCAGAGTTATACAGCCAGTAAGTATTAAGTGTCTGAGGCCAGATTTGAACTCAGGTACTCCTGAATCCAGGGCCTGTGCTCTATCCACTGTGCCACTTAGCTTCCCCTAATTTTTTTTTATAATAAACATTTTGATTTCATGTTTTGATTTCCAAATTCTATCACTCATTCACTCCTTCCCTGAGACAGTAAGCAATCAGATATAGGTTATACATCTGCAATTATTGAAATAGTTTTAGAAAGAAATGTATTAGGTCATTTGGGGGAGGGGTGGAGATGGAGAGGTAGAGGGAGGGAGCAATAAAATTTGAATGGAAGCCAAAATAAAGGTTTAGGTGGACCCAAAACAAGACCTGGGTGTGGGAACCCAAAACAATATTTTGGGTGGATCCAGGACCTGGAGATGGACAGCTTAGATGGCTCAGTGGATAGACGGCTGGACCTGGAATCAGGAAGACCCAAGTTCAAATCTGGCCTCAGACACTTACTAGCTGTGTGATCCTGGACAAGTCACTTAACTGTGTTTCAGTTCCTTCATCTGAAAAATGAGCTGGAGAAGGAAATGGCAAACCACTCCAGTATCTTTACTTGCCAAGGAAACCCCAAAAGGGGTCACAGAGAGTTGGACACTAAAAAATAGCTAAATAATAAAAGGGACCTGGAGAAACCCCAAGTCCTTTGTATTCATATTCATCTTGGCATTCCTGGAAAGTTCCTGAGATCATGGTGACATTCTGGGTTTAAACAATGTCTAATCGCGCAAAGTTAGATTTAAACAGTATAAGTTGTTTTCTGAACAATATAATAAATAATAACCCACATCATATAGTTAGTGTTGGAGGCAGGATCTTATAGTTTCAGCACTCTATTAAGTACTATACTACTACCCCTTCATTCAAACTTAGGACCTCTGACTCAAATCCATTGCATTGGAGTCACATCACTAATTATCATCAGTTCAGAGTCATACAAGCTACTTTTTTTAAAAAATTCAATTTTATTTTATTTTATTTATTTTGTTTGTTTTTTTGTGCAGGGCAATGAGGGTTAAGTGAATTGCCCAGGGTCACACAGCTAATACAAGCTACTTTTAAGCAGAGCTCAGACTCAGACTCAAGTATTCGCTCTCTCTCTCTCTCTCTCTCTCTCTCTGTCTCTCTCTCTCTCTCTCTCTTTTTCTCTCTGTCTCTGTCTCTGTCTGTCTCTCTCAATCTCTCCCCCTCCCTTCCCCCTCCCACCTCTCATCACATCACACTGTCTCTCATGATGTATATGTGTAAACATTCCATGGGAGAAGAAGCAAGGGAGAGGCCTCCCCCATGGGACCATGAGACATATGCCTGGAAGATCTGGCATGTGGTAGTTTAAAACCAGCACTCTCACAGAGTCTGGCCAAGAGGGAACATAAGCGCTTGGAATGCAGCCTAGTTTTCTGGCATTATAACTATGTGGTTGGCCCATTTGGGGCTGGTTGTCTCACCCTAGGAACACTGTGGGCCTCAGTTTCCTCATCTGTAAAACGAAGAGCTTGGACAATAGCATAGGAACTGGACCAGTGATTTCACTGGTATAGGTAATGAGTTTTTGAGAGGTAAGACTTGCCCAGGTTGACCCAACCAGGATTCATCAGAAGTTGAAATTGAACCCAGGCTCCAAGGTCAGCCAGCTCTTTCTCCTCTACACCATGCTGCCTCTCCTGGCAATAACAACAATAACTTACAAGTCAATAAGAATTCACATTTATATGATCCTTTAAGGTTTTACAAAGTATTGTCCTCACGATAGTAATAGCTAATATTATAGTGTTTACTATGCGCCAGGCACTGCACTAAGGGCTTTACAATTATTATTTCATTTGATCCTTACAACAACCCTGAGAGGTAGGTGCTATGATTATCCCCATTTTGCAGACAAAGAACCTGAGGCGAACTTTGGTTAAGTGACTTGCCCAGATTCACTCAGCTAGCAAGTTTCTGAGACCAAATTTGAACTAAGGCTCAGACAAATGATGTGCCCACTTGAGTATTTAGAATGCAAAAAGGTTGTCATCAGCGATATTTAGCATCATCTCAGTTCCCACTTCATGACATGATTGTCCTCTTTAAGGAGGGTTTAAGTTATTGCAGGTAGAAGTTCCAGGGCATCCAGCCACAAACCAGGTAGGTGCACAAAGCTCTGAGGTCCCTCCCATCAATCCAGTGTGATGTGGTTGGGTTTGTAGTTTCATAGGATTTAGAGCTGGAAGGGGTCGAGACTGGGACCCCGAGAAAAGAAGTGGGGGGCCTAATATCAGACAGAACCAACATTAGCATCTCAAGATCAAAGAGCTTAAAAGGACACTGAATACCTAAACCTTTCAGGACAAATGTCTAGCAACTCGCTTCACCTCTCTGTGTCTTGGGCCATTCTCTATAATAGGCAGATGATTTGGCTATCTGCATATTGATGGAGGAGGTTTCCACATTAGGAGTTTCCTACAATTTGAAATCACAGTCTGGACTAAAAAAAGTAAGAACAAACACTTTTATTTAAATGTTTTCTTTTTATTATGAACTCAAGAAATACGTAAATTTTAGTATGCAAAAGAGCAAAAAGGGGGTTGTATATCAAACTGAGTTTCTATTACAATATATACAGTTGTTTTTATTATTAAAGTATATATTGTTTAACATACTAGTAACACCACTGCCCTTTGTTTTGTGTCCCCTTCTAACCTTCTTTCTGCTTTTTCCTTTGCATTTTCTTTCCCCCCCTAATTGTTTTGGAGGCAATTGGGGTTAAGTGACTTGTCCAGGGTACCCTCTTTCTTTCTTCCTTCCTTCCTTCCTTCCTTCCTTCCTTCCTTCCTTCCTTCCTTCCTTTCTTTCTTTCTTTCTTTCTTTCTTTCTTTCTTTCTTTCTTTCTTTCTTTCTTTCTTTCTTTCTGGCAATTGGGGTTAAATGACTTGCCTAGGGTCACCCAGCTAGTAAGTGTCTGTGGGTGGATTTGAACTCAGGTCCTTCCAACTTCAGAGCCAGTGCTCTATCTACTGTGCCATCTAGCTGCCCCTCTTCTTTTTAGTTTCAAAAAAATTTTTTATTGATGTTCTTTAGGTAACCTTAGAAAAAGAAATGAAGACTTCTTCAGGGGGCAGAGGATGATACTTGAAGTGTAATACTCCAAGTATTACTGCTACTACTAGTAGTAGTTATAGTATCATGAGTATTACTTATAATAACTATCATTATATTATCACAAGTATTGTAAAAATAATTATATTTGTAATAATGATTCTCATAGTATTAATTATCATGATATTAGTTAACAATGATTTACTTGATATAATCATTAAACATTATAATTAAATAATAATCACCAGTACTACTACTAATATTACTATTACTTGGGAAATATTGAAGGATAAAAGCAGTGATTAGAGATGAAAGAGCCTTTTCAGAAAGTTGGAAAACATAATTAGTGAATGGGATTGTTATAATTCATTGGAAACGCAACTCCAATACTTCATAGCTATTTGTAAAAATTCCAGTGGGTCCATTTTTAGTTATCACCAATGAGGTAGAAAGGTTTCCAGGTTGCCCCCAAGCCTCCAGGTGAGACTCTCCCATTGGGATTTTATTGGCTTCTCTCAGATTAAAGAGCAACTTATCTGTTAGCATCATCTTTCACTGAAGACTTTATTTTATTTTATCATTTTTAAAACCAGGGCAATTGTTTGTGTTCCAGCAGGGTGAGTGAAATTAGATGGTTGCCTCACTTTGAATTCCAGCAAGGATAAGAGCTTGCCTAACCCCCTTGGGGACATTCCTCCCCATTCAGAGTGTCAGCAAGCAAGTGGAAAGAAATGAAACAGGAGATGGCAAAACTCTATTGTCTTCCCTTGGTGAGGTGGGAGCTCAGTAAGAGTGGCTTGGGGATGACTCTTTAGGGAAAAGAGGAATGATTTGATCTAAAGAGCAGGAGAGGTGAAGAAAGGAGGAATGATAAATGATGGTGTGGATAGAGAGAGAGAGAGAGAGAGAGAGAGAGAGAGAGAGAGAGAGAGAGAGAAGAGGAGAGGAGAGGAGAGGAGAGGAGAGGAGAGGAGAGGAGAGGAGAGGAGAGGAGAGGAGAGGAGAGGAGAGGAGAGGAGAGGAGAGGAGAGGAGAGGAGAGGAGAGGAGAGGAGAGGAGAGGAGAGGAGAGGAGAGGAGAGGAGAGGAGAGGAGAGGAGAGGAGAGGAGAGGAGAGGAGAGGAGAGGAGAGGAGAGGAGAGGAGAGGAGAGGAGAGGAGAGGAGAGGAGAGGGAGAGATGGAGATGGAAGGGAGCCAGCTGTTAGTGAGAGGCTGCAGTATTGATTCAGCAAGACAGTGACTTGTGGGATGAGATTGAGGAGGAAGGCAAAGCCAGTGAACCTGGGACAGGCAGGTAATGGAGTGGGGGCTGGGTTAATTGAATGATGCTGTATCATAGGGTCGCTTAAGCAATAATGAAGATTGAGATCAAGAAACCAGCTAACATCTTTAACATCTGTGTGGTTATGAATCATGGAGGACCAGCCTCTGGAGAAATAAAGTTGAAAATCACCCAAAGGGCAATGGAGAGAGAAGTCTGTGGTTGGTGGGAGTCGTCTACAACATGTTATCAACCAAGAACTGTACCATGACTAATCATTTAATTTCTATATGACCTGGAAGTTCCCTACCTACAAGTCCTTTTTACGCTAGGGAAAGGAAGACAATGCTTAGAGTAGATGGGAGGATGGAACTGGTCAAATGAGAGAAGGCAGAGCAACTAAATAGTTCATTTGTTTCTATTGTCTCCTTTCTCATTTGTTTTCCCTTCTACTTGTTTGACTGCTTCTTTTCTGTGTCCTAGGCTGGATTACTAACTAGTTGTTGGCATCCCCCAAGGCTCTGTCTTGGGTGAACTTCTTTTTTCCTTGTGTAGTATTTCATTTGGTGATCTCCTCAGCATCCCTGGATTCTATTATCATCTCTATACTGTTGATTCCCAGTTCTATATAACCAGCCTTAGTCTCTCGCCTGAACCTGCAGTCCTGAAATCATCAGTTGCCTATTGGATATTTCAAACTGGATGCCCTATGGGCATCTTAAATGCAACAAACTGAACTCATTCTTTCCCCCTCAAGCCTGCTTTTATTCTGAAATATTCTAGTTATTATTAGTGTTGTGGGCACCACCATTCTCCCAGTCACTGTTGTTATCCTCAACTCTTCACACTCCTTTGTACCACATATCCAATCATTTGCCAAATGTTGTCACTTCTACCTCCATAGTATCTCCCCTCAACTGAAGTGTAAATTCCTTGATAGCAAAGACCTTGCCCTTTTTTCTGTATTTCCAATAGAGCCTAGCACAGTGTTGGACCCGATGGGCAACAAATATTTTCTGGTTCCCTTAGACATTGGAAATCCAACAAAAGAGGTACTCAGAGCCAAATTACCCAAGAGGCATAAAAATGTATAATAAGGGCTAATGTGGTTAACATCAGGAATCCAATTTGGTATTGTGTTGTGCAGCAGAAACAGCCCTGAATTTTCACCTAGGCACTGAGGATACAATAGCGAAGAATTCAAATAAGCCTTCCTTTCAAAGAGTTTACATTCTAGTGGAATACCCCCTGGTAATGAGTCCCTCATCACTTAACCATTCAGACAACAGCCTTGATGGGACCATAGGCAAAACTTTTCCAGCTTGGTAATATCAGAGTTTGTGTTCTGTTGGTATGGTTTAAAAATCAATGACTCAAACAATCAAACAACAACAAGAAAAACAAACAAACAAACAAAAAATCAGGGTCACATGACAATGAGGCATGGGGGGTGCAAGTCTGCCCCTATGTCTGGAATTCTTTTCCTCCTCACCTCTGTCTCCTGGTTGCCCTGGCTTCCTGCAAGTCTTACCTGAAATCCTACCTACTGCAGTGTAAAGAATTGATTGTTGTTTGAGGTTTTTATGACCCCATCTTTTGGGTAGAATTTTTAAAACCCCAGCACGTGCACTGGCCTGGGACTAAGGCGTTCGCCTCCGAAAACAGCAGGTGCTCCACCCACTGGTTGTAGCCGTTGACATGGCACTGGCACCTCACGTCATCACCACTGGACGATGCCTACATGGGCCTGGCAAAATTATAATGACTGGAAGCCCAGCGAGGGCAGTCATGTGACTGTCAGTCAGGGCTGCCAGCCAATTGGCTTGGGGCTGTGTGTGGTCAGCCTGGGGTCTGCTGGGAAGGAGAAGGGAGGAATTTTGCCATTCTAGCTTGAAGCTGGACAGCAACAGGACACAGCAGTGTGTTCTTAGCTGATCCCTGGGTGATGGTGTTATTCAGGTTGTATCATTTCCCTTCCACCATTTTTTTTCCTTTCCCTTAATTCTACTGATCTTGCTTGTGTTTTTAAGTTCATTCTTGTTAATAAACCCTGTTCTGTTTTTGAGGGAGGCTGTTGGTCTCCTTCCTTGTCCCAGTATTGTGGCGAGCCGCCTAATTAACACTCCCCAAATAAAATTTGGCCCCTACAGCAGGTAGCCTTTTCTGGGCCTCCTTCAGGTTAATTCCCTCCCTCTGGGATTATCTCCAATTTATCCTGCCTGTTTTATTTGCATCTAATTATTGCGTGTTGTTTCTGCCATTTGGATTATGAGTTCCTTGGGGGCAGGTATTGTCTTTCTTTCTAATTGCATTTATATACTACCTGGTAGGGCACATAGGTGGCAGTGGATAGAGCACTGGACCTAGAGTCAGGAGGACATGAGTTCAAATCCAGCCTCAGAGGCTTGGCACTTACTAGCTGTGTGACCCTGAGCAAGTCACTTAACCCCTAGAGAGTGAGGTTGGTGACTTTTGCGCATTACTCTCTCACTTAAATCCAATTCACTGCAAGTCATGACATCACCTCCTGATGTCAGGGTTCTCTTCAAGAACAAAGAAAAAGCAACAACAACTACCTGGCACAGAGTTGTTTAATAACTTGAGTTTTTAAAGTCGATTTGAAATAGAATCACAAAATCACAGAATTTGAGAGCTCCAAGAACCTCAGCATCTATTTGGCCCAACCTAGATCCAAAAAGATTGCCCTCTATAACATAACTGACAGCCTCTGAATGAAGACCTCTAAGGAAAGTTGTTTACCATCTCACTAGTAATAGCTTAGTACTATATATTTCTTTTAAACAATACTATATATTTCTATCTTAAAATAGGAATTAAAATATTTTAGAGAACTTATGAATAGAGCATTACAGTGATTGTCTTTTAAAAGTGTAGTGTTTTATGTATGTATATACTAGAAATATATAATATAATACAAATATATATTAATATTTTTTTCAGTACAACCTCATTTCTGTTGATTTTGTTTTTTAAATATTATAATCTATGTATGAGACAGACCCCAGAGCATTACTGCATGAATTGTCTGCCAAAGCAGACAGGCTTAGGAGGGCCTGAAAGGGTTGGGTTAAATGAGAGATGTGGATATAGCATGGGGCTCAAGGGGAGAGTTTTGGTGCCTGGGGGTCCCAGAAGGCCTTAATCTGCTTCTCTCATTGAATCTTCGGTTCAGTTTCTTTTAATCCTTGAGCACTTGGGGGCAGCTGCTTCCTCATTTCATCATGGGATCTGTTAATCATGGATGAAAAAGAAAACATCTAAGCACAGGCTCCCTCTTGCCCCTGAGCTAGACTCAAGGTGAAAAGAGAAATGATGTGTCAGTGGGTGACTTGTCACATCGGTTGGAGATATGAGCCCTTTAATCTTATCCCTGAGGATAGAGGACTTTCCCAGAAGGCCATGGGGCATATGCCCCTGGGTGACCTGGACAAAATCCTGCACTCCTGGTTTATTTCTAGGAGAGACAGAAGCTGGGCTGAGCCCTGGAATGCGAAGTCCACCAGTTGGTTTAGAGGAGGTTCCCTCAAAGTTAAAGTTGAGAAAAGCCACATGCACGCCTTAGGCAAGGCTGGAAAATTGTGCCCCCTGTGATCATCCGGGGCTTTGAGCTGTGACCGTAGCATGCAAATTGATTTGTCATCCAGGAACCCTGAAGAATGGATGTTCTGGCTTTACAAATATATGCGTTCCTTACATGTGTTTGAGAGTCTTTCATTGAGTATTTCCTCTAGTCGTTCCACATATGTCACACTGGGCACCTCCCCACCTCTTCCCCCCCCCCCAACACCCCCGTCTATAGCTCTGGGCTATCCCATGCTTCAGGAAGTCCCAGAGCTGAGAGAGCAGCTGGCACTGCCACACAACTGCTAAGCATAGTTATGTATAGACTCCTCCTTGCCCTTGCCAACCTCCTTCTTTCCTTCCTCTCTGTCCTTCTCTTGTTACTACCCCCCTTCTTTCCATTCTCTCAGCCCACCCCAACGCTGCCTCTCGTTTGGCTTTTGTGGCCTGAGGAAGGTTCATTGTTTGACTGTTTGAGCACTTGGGCGGAAAGGTGCTATAGAGATCTCCCGGACAAAGAGAGAAATCTAATAACTTGATGGGGAAGTGGGAATTACCACCTCCGGCCCCCACCTGGGGGTGGGGGGGGGGAAGGGAGGCAGAGGCCATTCCCGTGTTTCTTTGTAATTCTCAGCTTCCCAGTGAACCCCCTAGTCCAGCCCACCAGATATCTGTGCCTCTGCCCCTCCAAAGCAGCCCAAAGCCCAGGTTAGGAATAGCCTGGCTACTTCTGAATGTGAATGTGAATGAGCAGGGACAGCAGGCACAATGTAGGACAAACTCAGCAATGAGTAACATGGTTTAGAAGTTGCATTAGGGTACCCAGGAAGCGTAAGGTCACAGTTGTGGAGAGTCTTGGACTTTGATTCAGAGTATACTAGCTCTAGTCCCACCTTTAACGCTTGCTGTGTGACTTTGGATAAGTCATTTCAATGGCATCTCTGAGTTTTAATTTCCCCACCCAAGCAATAGGGGGAAAATATTTGCACTCCCTATTTCAGATTGTGTTTGTGAGAAAAACATTTGGAGAAGCCTTAAATGCTATAGAAATATAAGTTATTACTCTGATAAATTCATTAGTATTCTGCCAAATGCAAACTCTAGTAGAGAGGACTCCCCCCCCCCCAACACACACAGAGGATTTTGGGCTAAGTGGAGACTGGTATAGTGGAGGGAGAAAAGGAAGAGCACAAGCATCGATTAAGAGCCTGTGTGCCAGGTACAGTGTGAATGTTACCTTATTTGATTCTCACAATGATCCAAGAAGGACACTGAGACAGACAGAGGTTAAGTGACTTGTCTAGGGTCACCCAGCTAGTAGGTGTCTAAGGACAGATTTGAACTCAGGTCTTCTTGATTCTAGGCCCAGTCTAGTGCTTTAAGCACTTCACCACCTCGCTAATAGGGCAAGCTATTTTGCTGTAAGAGTTAAAATGTATTGGAATGAGCCTCCATAATAAAGTGCTGATTTTCACCTCCAGTTCCAGGCTCCAACATATGAATGGAAGCACCAGGTGGTCTCCAGGTTAAGGGCAGCAGCCGCTGAGCAGAGCAGAGCAGAGCACTTTCCCTTCCCCAGAAATCTAAAATAGAATGCCACCTGGTGCTTTCTCCAGTATGGGCCCCCAGGGTCCCCAGAGAATCCCACATCAGCAGAGTTGATCATTCTCAGGTCCTATATCAGGGGAGAGAGAGAAAAAAAGAGGGCAGAGAGACAGATACGGAAAATGAAAGAGATGCACAGAGACAGAGAGACAAAGAAAAAAGAAAGATGGAGAGAGATGGGGAGGTATATAGATAGGAAAAGAGGAGAGGGAGAGAGGAGGAGGAGAAGGAGGAAGAAAAGGAAGAGTTATGAAAGGGAAATGATAGACTGGCTCCTTCTAGGCACGATGCAGTCAACAGGTAGACAAAACATGGAGGTGGGAAAAATGATGAGCTAAGTAGAGTTAAGTAAATAGAGCTCTGGCCTTGGAGATAGAAGACCTGGGTTTGACTCTAGCTTCTGACACATGCTGGTTGTGTGATTTTTTTCCCCCCTTAATAGTATTTTATTTTTTCCCCAATTACATGTAAAGATAGTTTTCAATATTCATTTTTGTAAGATTTTGAGTTCCAAAATTTTCTTCCTTCTTCCTTTCCCTTCCCTCCTCCCTCCCCAAGACAGCAAGCAATCTGATATGGGTTATACAATACAATCATGTTAAAAATATTTCCACATTAGTCATGTCATGAGAGAAGAATCAGAACAAAATGGAAAAGCCACAAGAAAAAAGAACCAAAAAAGCAACAACAAAAGTGAAAATAGTGTGCTTTGATCTGCATTCAGACTCCATAGTTTTTCCTCTGGATGTGGAGAGGATCATGAGTCTTTTGGAATGGCTGTATGACCTTTGACAAGGCATTTAACCCTCAGTGCTCTCAACATCTCTCTAAATTGCAGAAAGGGGCCAATCTACATTGGTAGATGGACTTTCCTCCCCTAAGAGGTCCTTATGCCACTGAAATCCCAGGTTCTGCCCAGTCCCTGTTTTTAGACATAAGGTATATTTTCTGTGGACTTGATTTACCATTGTACTTGAGCTGTGCATGAACTGATTCTGGAGTGGTATCACTAGGTGAAGATCCTGAGTTAGAACAGAGGCTCTAGAACAAGGGTTCTTAACCATTTTTGAGTCGTGGACCCCTTGAGCAGTCTGATGAAGTCCATGGATCTCTTCCCAAAATAGTTTTTAAATACAAAAAATAAAATGCATACAGTCACAAGGGAACCAATTATATTGAAATAAAGATGTAATTTTTCCCCATCTAAATTCACAGACACCTCCCCCCCCCCAGCCCCCACCACGAAATCTATCCCCAGAAGGACTCCAGGTTAAGGACTCTTGATTTAGCGGCAGAAGTTAGAAACTTTAAAAGTGAGAGCTGCTACATGGGTCAGTGGCAGCAGTCCTAGTGTGATAACTACAGGATCTTGTCTACACCAGGCAACTAGCATTTATTAAGCACTTACTTCGTGCCAGGCACCATGCTAAGGGCTCTAAGGGCTGAGGATACAAAGAAGGGAAAAAACCCCAAACACAACACACACACACACACACACACACACAACTACTCCTTGCTCTCACAAAGCTCACAGTTTAAAGGGGGAACCATTATAGCAGATCAAGATGATTGCCTTTAGGCATTTTAGAGATGAAGAAACTAAGGCAGTGGACAGTTAAAGGACTTAAAGGACTTGCCCAAAGTCACATAGCGAGTAAGTGTTGAAGGCCACATTTGAACTTGGGTCTTCCTGACTCCTTGTCCAGCGCTCTATTCACTGAACCAACCACCTTGCTGCAAATGTCAGATCTCTCTGTTTATTTCTGAGTTCTCGTTCTCTCTCCCTCTCTCTCTCTCTCTCTCTCTCTCTCTCTCTCTCTCCTCTCTTTCTCTCTCTGATATGTGTGTTGATGGGATAAATAATCCTTGGGATTTTTTTTTAATCTAGCCCAACTGGTCAATCAGCCAATAAACATTTAATAAGTTGTGGCAAGGACTTCCAGCCACTCTCCATCCTGCCTGAAGAAATCCTAAGGCAGACTCCAAAAAGGAGACTAGGCCCTATGATAAAGAGCACACCCCCACCCCCACATATGGAGCTGGTGCAGTGACTGTGCCCTCTTCCCATACTGGGGAGTTAGAGGCATCAAAAGAAAATTAGATTATAATTCCTCAAGGAGGTGTAGGAAAGCCACTATACCGTGTGTCCCTACACATGCCCTGGAAATAGCAGAGAATGCTTTATTTACCCAAATCTGGAGCTGAAGAAGCCCTTTGCCTAGAGTGCTTTTGCCAGGCTGTGAATGACCCTTTGCAGGCACAGTTGCAAACTGGAAGTGCAGGTACTGAGGCCGGAGAATAGGGGATGTTTACTGTGCCAAGCCTCCCTCTGAGCCTCTAGCTACCACCCCAAGTGCAAACAAACATCCTGGAAGGTCTCCAGCAGGCTCAGCAGAACCTAGTCATTAGAGTTTATTTTTGGCTGGGTCGCCCACGAATGCAGCCCTTTCCCTTTAGCCCAGGGCTAGAACTTCCCATCCTGGGAGAAATTCAACACCCTCATTCTAGAGTGGAAGAAAATTAAATATTTGCTATAAATAGCAAAGGCAGGACACCTGACTCCTGTTGTCTTAAAAGTCTCAGGCAAAACAGGGAAGGATTGACTGAGACAGTAGAGGAAAGTCCAGCACTTCCCCGGTACCAGCACCATGTCTGTCTACACCACTTACTTACTGGCACTGTCTTACTTGGGATTTTCCTTTGGGGGTTCAGTGGTGGCCATTTGGTCCTTCAGGATTTTCTGTGGTCCATAGGCTGCTCCAAAGTGCAAGTAATACCAAAAAGAAGGTTTTGCCCCCCCAGAAGTTCATTTCTGCCTACACATTTGAATTACATTATGAAACATGAAATGTTGGATGTTGGATGAAATATCATCAATACTTTTAAAAGAATAATAGCAGGGGGCAGCTAGATGGTGCAGTGGTTAAGCACCAGCCCTGGATTCAGGAGTACCTGAGTTCAAATCCGGCCTCAGACACTTGACACTTACTAGCTTTGTGACCCTGGGCAAGTCACTTAACCCCCGTTGCCTGCAAAAAAAAAAAGAAGAAGAAGAAGAAGAAGAATAGCTAGTATTTATAAAATGTTTTAAGGTTTGAAAAGTGCTTTATAAGTATTATCTCACTTAATCCTCACAATAACCCTGGGAGGCAGGCACTATTATTATACTCATCTTAGAGATGAAGAAACTAAGGTTAAGGGATTTGCCCAGGGTCACATAGCTAGTAAGAGTTGAAGGCTGTTTTTGAACATGGGTCTTCCTGACTCCAAGACCAGTGCTCTATTCACTGAACCACCTTGCTGCAAATGTCAGATCTCTGTTTATCTCTGAGTTCTTCTCTCTCTCTGAGAAGAGGGTTGATGGGATAAGTAATCCTTGGGATTTTTTATCCAGTCCAACTGGTCAACCAATAAGCAATTGTTAAGTATTCACTATATGCCAGTTACTCTGATAACCACGGGGATACCAAAGAAGGAAAGAAAGGAAGAAACAAACAAAAAAGGAAGGAAGGAGGGAAGGAAGGAGGGAAGGAAGGAAGGAAGGAAGGAAGGAAGGAAGGAAGGAAGGAAGGAAGGAAGGAAGGAAGGAAGGAAGGAAGGAAGGAAGGAAGGAAGGAAGGAAGGAAGGAAAGAGTTCCTTTTCTCAAAAAGGAATATATACGGGGCAGCTAGGTGGATAAAGCACCGGCCCTGGATTCAGAAGGACCTGAGTTCAAGTCCAGCCTCAGACACTTGACACTAGCTGTGTAACCCTGGGCAAGTCACTTAACCCCCATTGCCCCAGAAAAAAAATACAAAAAAAGGAATATATACATACATACGCATATGCAAAATAAATATAAGGTCTTACAAAATAAAAACGTTAACAACTGACATTTATTTTAAAAACACTCTAAGCTTAGTTTCTAAAACTGTGAGTTTTGCGGGAGGTGAATGTGGGGGTCATGAAAAATTTGGCAAAGTAAAGGATTATATATAACTATTTTATATACCTATATACCTAGGGTTGGGTAAAAAATTTTTCCAGCAAAAAGGGATTGTGAGTGGAAAAAGTCTAAGAAGTCCTGCTCTCGGGGTTACAAAGTACTTCACATATTTTTTGATCCAAACAGTAACCCCATGGGGTAGGTGCTGTTATTATCCTCATTTTGCAGATGAGAAAACAGACCGACAGTCACCTTTTGGAAAAGGCCTGAAAGGTCTCTCTATAAAAAACCGGTAATGTCCTACCTTACAGGATTATGGTGAAGAAAGCTTGCCATTATGTGTTATCACTGTTATTCTCATCATTTTTCTGAAATTTGATCAGCTAATCCCCTTCATGGCTAATGATCATCTTCTACTCTTTATTAGAGCATATTCCTCTGTGTTAATGGAACATGCCACTCTAGTTGTTCCTACTCCCACTAATGCCCTCTGTCTCCTGGGCACCAGTATCCTCCAAGACTATTCTCTAGGTTTGTTCTCCTGAATCTCCACCCATCCTCAAGGAAGAGCATGGACTCTTGAATCAGATAGCTCCTCATGAGACTTCCTTATTGCTACCACTGTGTGAGTCCATTGGTAGTGGTCTTCTTTGGTGGTACCCACTATGAAGCAACAGGAAATTCTGTCTTTCATTCCTACCTAGGCAGTTTCAATCCCCGTTGAGAAGCTGATTGAATGTTCAAGGAGACAAAAGAAATCGTGTTTTCTCCCCTTTCTCCCTTCAACTGTTATTTCTCAAAGTGGAAGAAAATACCTATTTAGTTGTCATGATATGAATTCAAATCCTTCCTCAGAAATTAGCTGTTAACCTCTGTATACTGCAGTTTCCTCATCTATAATATGGCAATAATAATACCTACCTCACAGGGTTGTTGAGAAAATAAAATGAGATAATATTTGTAAAGTGCTTTACAAACCTTAAAGCATTAAATAAGTGCTAACTCATTTTATTAGTGTTTTGTCATTGTTATCATCTTAGAATATGGGCTTTTAAAAATTCAATCTTTCTAGCCCTGTCTGACATTAGGGAGAGAAACCAAATTGATATGTTTGCTGCTGATGATTTCTGATATGACAGTAATGTAATCATAGCATCCTCTGAGGCAAGAGATCAGAGAAAGATCTTAAGGAAGTTGGGACCAAGAGGAAGGAAGACAAGGAAAGTTTGCCTTGGGGAGGCAAGGAAATCCATAGACATTCCCAGCTAGGAGCAAGATGGGTAAAGTACTTGGGGTTCTAGATAAGACAGCTGTATCAAAAGGGAAAATCCAAGAGCAAAGCTAGAGATCTAGAAAGAGGCTACAGAGAATTAACTGGATTAAAGAGGAACCAAGTAGAGGCAGAGAGGACCCATGAAATCACAGGGGTCATTGGTTTCATAAATTCACCTTCAATTTGGCTGTGACTTCTATTTAGACAGGGAAGTTGTGGTCATGTTCCCCTCCCTTACTTGTCACAGGTTTAGAGGAAGGGACCTTAGAAGTTGGCTAGTCCAACTGCAGCCCAGAGAGGCTATGTTTTCTAAGACTTGCATGCTTCAATATTGAAGATAGTCATGATTGTCTGACCTGTGGCAATCAAGTTCATGAGACAAACCTATGACAAATGTTAGGATGACAGGGGCAGATAGGTGGAACAGTGGATAAAGCACTGGCTCTGGATTCAGGAGGACCTGAGTTCAAATCTGACTTCAGACACTTGACACTAGCTGTGTGACCTTGGGCGAGTCACTTAACCCTCATTGCCCCACTCCCCCCCAAAAAATGTTAGGATGATTCCTCAGATCTCTATTTCCAGCACAAATCTCTCTCCTGAGCTCCATCCAGTCCTCCACCATGAACAGGTATTTAGACATGTGAAATCGGATGTCCTGGAGAGATCTGAAAGTCAACGTGTCCAAAATAGAACTCATTATGTTCCCTCCCCCCTCACATACATTCCCCTCCCAACTGTACCATCCTGCCTGAGAATATTCTCTCTTTCAATTACCATCAGGGGTACCACTATCATTCAGTCAACCAGGCTTAAAACCCAGTGACATTCCTCTTTAGGTTGCACTCCTAAGTCTCAATTCAATTCAACATTTATTAAGTGCCTACTAAGTTCCAGGCACTGTGCTAAGTGCTATGGATACAAAAACATGCAAAAGACAGTCCTTGTCCTAAAGGAGTTTACAATCTAATGGAGGAGACAATATGCAAATAAATATATTCAAAACAAGCTATATACACAATAAATAGGTAATAACAGAGGGAAGGCCCTGGAAATAAGAGGGGTGGGGGGAGTCTTTTTGTAGGAGGTAGAATTTTAGTTGGGATGTAAAGGAAGTCAGGGAGGTCAGTAGTCAGAGGGAAAGCATTTCAGGGGACAACTAGAAAGAATACCTGAAACTGAAAGGTGGAGTGTCTCGTTTGTGGAACAGCCAGGAAGCCAGTGTCACTGGATCTCAGAGTGTAAGTTGGAAAGTAAGGTGTGGAAGACCAGGAATGTAGGAGGGGGCTAAGTTAACTCTCCAGATTTTCTCCCCATGTCACAGAAATGTCTTCACCCTGGATCTTTCACTCTACCCCTGGATTTCTCACATTGAAAGTACCCTCCTCCCCTGGTGCCTCTCCCTATTTTCGGTGGACTCTTTCTAGGCTGTCCATTTGAAGAAGGACTCCCAGGCCAACCATGCCATCATTTCTTTCCAGGGTACACTCCTGACTGGATTTTACTATGTCCCCACATGGGGCACCTTCATTCTTTTCAACTCCCCTTTTATTTATTTGCCCTTTCTCCATTAAAATGTAAACTTTTTGAGGACAGGAACTGTCTTTCTCTCTGCTTACATTGTATTCCCAGCACTTATCACAATGCCTGGCACATAGTAAGCACTTAATAAATGCTTGTTGACTTGACTCGTCGACTTGGTAAGTGACTTGCCCAAAGTCATAGAAGTGGCAAAATGGCAGATTCAAATCCAGGTTCTCTGACTGATCCTGGCTCTTCCTCTAACTACTTGTATGACTTTAGGCAAGTGATTTGACCTTTTCTGTGCCCCATTTTCTTCATCTGCAAAATGAACAGGTTGGACTACATGGACCCCAAGGTTCCTTCCAGCTACTGATCAGATATTCTCATGACTCTCTCTGACTCCAAGTCTAGTAGTTCTTTGTATGATGGTATTCCATCTGTATTCCGAGCTGACTTTGACACCCAGGACTGGAAGAAGGTCAGAACTATTACCTCATCTATCACCCTGCCTCTAGGCAAGCTTTGTCTGAACCATCTCAGGCAAAGCATAGAAGAGTATTTTCTATTAGAACTTACCCTCCTCTGCCCCTTGGGAAAGAGGAACTTCACTGTTTGGAGTGACAGGGCAATATATCATGGCCAAAACACCTTTCTTTTGGGAGGGCTAAGGAGAAGTGGTTTTCAAATGTATCTTGTTTTTTGGGAAAGATAAGTGAAGAAGCCCCTTTTCCATGTATCCAACATGAGACAAGTATCTCATATATCTCCAACATGAGACATAGTGAAGTGTGGCTCAGAGAAGGGTAACAGCAAATTCAGGGCATTGGAGGAGCTGCCACATGAGAGATGAGAAAGATGAAATCTCCAGTTTATAAAGTCAAATGGAATCAAGTTTATAAAATTCAGAATAAGTTGACCATAAACTTCACCAAATCCCAGAATATTGAACCTATGGGGCTTGTCTTAACTTTCTGAATTTTAAGATTAGAATTTTAGGATCAATGTAGCAAAGTTCAACTTTAGCAGGTAAAGTAAGTAAAACCCATTTCCTCTGAGACAATCCAGGCTGAAAAATATAAACAAGTGTCCAAAAGGGCCTAGGATTACCTTGTGAAAGTTCGCTCCATGAATGAATAATTTTTGGAAGTTAGGGATGTCTGGAACATCTCCCTGGACCTCACTGTCCAAGACATAATGACAAGCTAAATAAATCACCTAATTCAGTGTGACATTTCTGATGTGATGAGTTCATGATAATTTCTAGAAAATGAAAGCAGGCCGCAGGGGGAGAAAGTGCCTTTCTGACAACTTCAGGAAGGGAAGAAATATTTGGATTTGAGAGATTGTCCCCTTGACAAAGGCTACACTCAGATTGAGATGCAATGAAAAAGGTAACCACCTTTTTCATTGAGTGTTGTAATTTCGGAATAGGTCAAGAGGAGCTTAGGAAAGGTCCTCTCTGTCAGAAGTCTAGTTTACCTGTTTTGGGGTCAAATTTCATCTAAGTCCATGCCCCTTAGGAATCTGATCATCTCAGACTCATGCTCCAGTTTCTTCCTACTACCCAAAGGTGAAGATGATCAGGGCCCTACCTAGGGTCCCTATATGACCTCAGGTCTCTCTCCAGCTCAGTTTCTGGGTGAGGAATCTTCCTCTCATCAGCCAGTTGCTGTCTCTGACTCCTAAACCACTGTGTTGCTTTTCCCCCCTCGGGTGACAGACGTGCAGTTGCCACTGTCAGGTGGGTGTTAATGCTGCCTGTTGCCCTCTTTAGAAACTGATTTCACTGAGAAGAAAGGTGTTGTTTCTAGGTGCTGGTTTTCCCAGTCTTCCAAATGACTGGCTGACTCCTCGACTTCCTTCCCAAACTCCACTTGGTTTTCCTTTTCTAAGGACTATCCTTGTAACAATTCATGAAAAAACAGGAGAGGAAGAAATGGGATGGTCTCAGTGGGATCCTCAAAGTCGGACAGACCAGATTATCTTTTTAGAAATCAGCTTCATACTTTTAGGTTTGTATAGGCTTTAGAAATTCATTTCGGATTTGTTTTTTCCACAGAAGCAACTTTCCGGGTATTAGGTTCCTCTAGTAGAGAGAAACAATCCGAGCTCTTGTCTGAATTCTTTTCTCCATCAAAGTGGAAGATCAGCCCAAAGGGCTTTTCCTGTGGCATTTTAACTGTCAGTGGATCTAAGAAACTACATCTATCCAGGGTATTGGGATATCATTTCTCTTTCATGGGTAAATGCAAAGATGACCTATTCATACAATGAGAAGACCCAGATGGAGGCACAATGGAAGGGGGAACCACCATCTTCACTGTGTTGTCTTTTAGGAATAAAACAAGAGGAGTTCCGTGTACTCTCAGCCAGATGTCTAGTTTGGGAGTTGGATCTCATTAGTGGCCAAGCCCTTTAGCAATCTGAAGATCTCAGGCTCATCCTCCAGTTCCTTCCCACTACTCCTTGGATCCGACCATAACATCGGGGCGATGACATGACTTACACTGAATTGGATTTAAGTGAAGGCAGGCTGTGCAAGGTCACCAACCTCATTCTCTCCTCCAGAGCCATCTGGGTCCAGTGGCAAGATATAGATCAGGACAACTGGAGATGGCCCTGGATGTTTAAGGCAATTGGGATTAAGTAACTTGTCCAGGGTTACACAGCTAGTAAGTTGTCTCTGAGGTGAGATTTGAACTCAGGTCCTCCTGTCTTCAGGGCCAGTGCTCTATCCACTGTGTCCCCGAGCTGCCCTAGAAATAAGTATCCTTTGTGTCGATCCCAAATGAGCCAACCCAGAGAGATAGGAAAACTCAAAATAGGTCAGTTGAAGCAAGAATCCCAGACATACTATAGGAATGGGAATATGCTAGAGCAGAGGACCTGAACAAGTTTCCTAACTCTAAAATTGCAGATTTCCTGTTCTGAAATCGTTCTTTCAGCAATCTGAGGAAGTCAATCAGATCACCAGCCTCTGGAAAGTCCCTGATGTGTGTATGTTATCGGGTTCTAGTGAGAGTAACAGCTGATGAGAAAATGGTTCCTACTGCACCATCAATAAGGTTGCCTGTCCCATGCTGGGTGTCTACAGAGGAAGGTGGTTAGTTCTAGTGCCTATGATTACAGAGTGGCTCCTGCTAAACAAGGGAAGATTTGTTTATTTCCTGCTGGATCTCAGCATTTCAGAGCCCTTGGGGGTTTCCCTGTTGTCAGCCATGACAAATTTATGTTGCTATTCTGTCTGATTGGAGATGTCATAATCAGGGCTTAAGTTGTGGCAGAGGGGACCCAGGCCAGATTGGACAGTGCTGGCAAACTAATGGCCGAAAAGAGGCTGGGACCTAAACATGGGACCAAGACCAGGTGTCCGTTATTCTAGGTATGGGCATGTGGGCCACCTGGAGAGGATTGTACAAGGGAAAGGGTAAGTCGGTGAGTCAAGAAGTATTTACTAAGCAACCTACTATGTGTTGGGCCCTGTGCTGAGCACAGGGCATAAAAAGAGAAGCAAAAGACAGTCCCTGCTTTCAAGAGCTCACTCGAAGAGACAATAAGCAAACAAATATAACAAACAAGCTGTATACAGGCTAAATAGAAAATAGTTAACAAAGAAAAGTTACTAGAATTAAGAGAATCGGTGGGGGAGGAGTCTTTCTGTAGGAGGTGGAATTCAGGTTGGGACTTAAAGGAAGCCAAAGAGCTGGCTTCCCTGCTGACTCTCTGAATGATCTGATGAGCTTACAGGGTGGTGAGCTTTTGGGGACTTCTCATCAAGTGGGGCTGAACAGTGACCCTTCTGTTACTGGCTGCTTTGGGACAGACATGAAATGGAGCTGCATGACCCATGAGTCCTAAGATCTGAAGTTGCACAATGCAGCTTTCTACAGCCAGAGAAGTCAGATTTCCTGGGCAGTGTTTAAGACCAGCTAGCACTTTAAAGTTTGTAAAGTGGTTTACATATGTCGACTTATTTGATCCTCACAACAACCCTGTGCAGGAGGTAGTATTGTTCTCATTTTACAGATGGGGAAACTGAAGTTTCCTATAGTTTAACCTACAGATAGGTTAAAAAGTGACTTGCCTCAGGTCATACAACAAGTAAGTATCATTTCTCTTTCATGGGTAAATGCAAAGATGACCTATTCATACAATGAGAACACCCAGATGGAGGCCTTTATTAAACACTTAGACATCAGGCACTGTGCTAAGCACTGGGGATACAAGTATAAGAAAAAAAAACAGTCTCTTCCCTCAAGGAGATTACACTTTAATGGAGGAAGACAACACACAAAGAGAAGCTCCAAAGTGTGTATGTAGTATCTTTGTGGGAGCATGGTGTCCAACTTCAGAAAGTCAGAAGCAAGGCTTGGAAGGCATCTAGGGATGGCTGACCTATGCCCCTCCTCAAAACAGAGGCTCTGAGAAGAAGGTATCAATCAGAGAAGGAGGCTGGCATAGTAGAAGGATGTTTTGGAGTGAGAAGGTCATAAAGGTCGATGGATGGTCTGGGGTGAGGAGTTCCCAGACACTAAGGAAGGCAGATGAGAAGAGGCATGGTGGTAACGTCTGGAAAGTCAGGAGCAAAAGTGGCAGGAACTGGGAAGTGGAAGGAATATTAAAGAGGCAATAGAATGGATGGAAGTTTTGTGGACCTTCGCCTTTGCTTATGCCTTGGAGTCCGGCTCATTCCTGCACATTTGTATATGTGGACTAAATAACATGAATGATATCAAGCAACTTAGAAGTAATTTAAATGATACATCATTCTTTTTTTAAAAAAAATAATCTTTTATTTAGGTGATAAAGGAAAGAACCAAGAGAGATGGACTCTTTTGTTTTTGTTTTATGGTTGGGCAATGAGGGTTAAGTGACTTGCCCAAGGTCACACAGCTAGTAAGTATCAAGGGTCTGAGGCCAGATTTGAACTCAGGTCCTCCTGACTCCAGGGCTGGTGCTCTATCCACTGCACCACCTAGCTGCCCCCCATCATTCTTTTGTGTGTGTGTGTGAGGCAATTGGGGTTAAGTGACTTACCTAGGGTCACACAGCTAGTAAGTGTTAAGTGACTGAAGCCGGATTTGAACTCAGGTCCTCCTGACTCCAGGGCTGGTGCTCTATCCACTGCACCATCTAGCTGCCCCCATCATTCTTAATAGTATTTTTTTTCAGGCCAACGAGGGTTAAGTGACTTGCCCAGGGTCACACAGCTTGTAAGTGTCAAGTGTCTGAAGCCGGATTTGAACTCAGGTCCTCCTGAATCCAGGGCTGGTGCTTTATCAACTGTGACACCTTGCTCTTCCCCTCTTAATAGTCTTTTTTAAAAAAATTCAATTTGATTTTATTTTCAGTTCTGAATTCTCTCCCTCCTTCATTACCCTCTTCCACCCATGGAGAAGGCAAGAAAAACAAACCACATACAGATATGTAGTCATTCAAAACAAATTCCCAAATTAGAGTCTATTAGCTCTTTCTCTGGAAGTGGATAGCATGTTTCATTATGAGTTCTTTGGAATTGTGGTTGGTCATCATGTTAAAGATACATCATTCTTTTTGGGGTGGGGGTAGGGCAATGAGGGTTAAGTGACTTGCCCAGGGTCACACAGCTAGTGTCAAGTGTCTGAGGATAGATTTGAACTCAGGTCTTCCTGAATCCAGGGCCAGTGCTTTATCCACTGCACCACCTAGCTGCCCCCTTTTTTGCTTTTTTTTTGAAAGATAAGTCAAGATAAAAGTTGTAAAGAGACCTACAGATTTTCATAGTCATAGGGAAAGAGGGGACTTTGAAAGGTCCTATACAGTCATATCTTCAGAAAAAATTACTTCTAAACTATCTCATTTACAGAGTCTATTGTATTCCTCAGAAATCTATACTATTGCCTAATAACCCCATTCCACCAGATTGATGATTTCAACTGACATTCCTGGTGAAGCACTTACAAATGCAAATCATCAATTTTTCTGCAACTAATAGTTTCAAAGAGTTGCCAGGACTTGTTAGGAGTAGCTCCCCTTTAAAGGGACTGGTAGGTCTTTCTCAGGAACATCATTGGTTTGGTTTCCTGGCTGATTGAGGTATAAAAGGCTGGGGGGGGGGGAATGGGCGAGGGGGTGGTGTTGTCATTATGGAAATTCCTAGAACCCTGAGGGAAGAGCTTTCCTTCATAGTATCGAACATTATCACATGGTGATGAATTCAGAGTGAAGTATTTTTATTTGAATCTAACCAGGAACTGTATAATTTTAAAAAATTTATTATAAGAATATTTTAATTTTGACTGAATTTTATGGTTTAGGAAAGTTTCATTACATTCCAATCCCTAGCCTGAATCACTGGGCTGGCCCAGAATACAGGGGCCCTGAGAGACTGTTAACAAGCTTTTATTAAGTATTTAACTATGTGCCAAGCACTATGCAAAGTACTGGAGATACAAATAAAAACAAAAATAGTCCCTGCATTCTAATGGAGAAAACAACTTTAAGATATCTAGGTACATTCTATATATGTATATGTGAATATACATATAAATATATACATACACATGTGGAGGGGAGAGAGAAAGAGAGAGAGAGAGAGAGAGAGAGAGAGAGAGAGAGAGAGAGAGAGAGAGAGAGAGAGCTGAGATGGCAGAGGGCAGAGTAACAGGAAGCATTGAAGTGAGTTCCCCTCCACAAACTCTTCTAAATAGATCTAGAAAATTCACCAAACCAAATCCTGTTGGGGAAATCCAGAAAAAGTAACAATGAGTCATTTGTCCAGACTAGTTCAGCATAGAGAGACAGACAGGGACATCTGTGGACACTGTAGACTGGGTTGGAGTAGAAGCATGCTGTGCAGAACATTCCAGTGCCCAGGGAGAGACTTTGTGCCAGCACAAGACAGGTCCCAGAACTTATTGGGAATCCATCAGACTCATATTGGGGCATTGCAAGGGGGACAAGTGCCAACTGGCAGCTTTGTTGCCCACTACCTGGTTCAGGATCAGTGAGTGAGAAGGAAACCTAGCACATAGGTGCCATTCAGGGTAGGAAGGCCCTGGGCAGTGTTGACAAAGGAAGTTCAGAGCCAGCAGTAGCATAGGTCAGACTCCAAGCTCAGAGCCGCTGCTCTAAACTAACAGTTTCCAGATGGCTGATAGAGGCAGAATCCATCAGCAGTCTACTATTTCTCAGCCCCAAACCCGGGTCAGGAACTCGCAGAGCTCATACTAGGCGAGCAGCAATTAGACTTTGTCCCGGACCAGACCACTTGGGAAGCACTGAGAGCTTGCAGGTCTCCAGTCTGTCCCTGAGAACCTGGAATAACACAAACTCAGCACTCCAAGAAAGCAGCAATAGGATCGTCCAGACCTTTCCTCCAGGAGGGGAAGATGTTAGGGCAGAGCCTAGCTTTAACATCAAATTCAAAATTAAAAAATAGTATTGAAGAATGGACAAACAAAAAAAGAAGCCTATCATAATGAGCTATTTTTTGGTGGCAGGTATGCTCAAGACAAAAACACAAAAGAGGAGAATGCTTCCAAAACATCTACAAGCAAAGCCTCAGAGAAAAACAGTCTGGGTACAAATTCAACCAGAATTCCTGGAAGAGATGAAGCCAGAGTTTTAAAAGGGTTGAAAAATATTTTTATAAATGAAATGAGAACAGCTGAGGGAATAATTGGAAGAGAAATGAGAGCTATGGATGAAAGAATCAGAAAGAGAATGAACAGTTTGGCACAAGAAATACAAAACTTTGTCCAGGCAATAAACTCCCTGAAATGTTTTCATGAGATAACAAGAAATACTAAAACAAAGTCAAAAGTCTAAGGAAATAGAAGAAAATGTAAGATATCTCATAGCAAGAATGACAAAGCTGGAAAATAGATTGAGGAGGGAAAAATGGAAGAATCATATCTGAACATTATGACCAAAAAACAAGCTAAGACATTATATTTCAAGAAATCTTAAAAGAAAATTGCCCAGATCTCTTAGAATCTGAGGGCAAAGAGGAAACAAACAAACAAAAAAATCAACTTCTTACCTCCTGAAAGAAACTCCAAAATGAAAACTCTCAGGAACATTATATCCCAAATCCAGAGTTTCCAAGTCAATGTTAAAATACTGCAAGTATCCAGAAAGAAAGAATTCACGTATCAAGGAACCACAGTCAGAATCACACAGAATTTAGCAGCTATTACCATAAAGAAGCAGAGAATTTGGAATATGATATTTCAGAAGGCAAAGGATATGGGCTTATAACCAAGATTAATTTATGCAGCAATACTGAGTATAATGTTATTTGGGGGGAGGGAGGGAGGAGAGATGGACCTTTAATAAAATAAAGGACCAAGCATTCCTGATGAAAAGAACAGCGTCAGGGAGAAACTTTAAAATGGAAACACAGGAGTGAAGAGAAATATGTAAAGTTAAAAATGAATGAACAATGATAAAAGACTAAACAAGTATAAACTGCTTATATTCAAATATGGGGAGATGATACATGCTTCCCCTCTGATCCCTATCATCATCAGGGTTCATAGAGAGAGTTCAATTAGACAAAGCCTGGGAATGGTTCTGTTATGTCTTGATGATTTTAAGAAAAATATAGAAGGTGGGGAGAAGAGGAATACATTTGCAGGGAGGAGAAGAGAAGATAGGGATAATTGTTTCACATAATCTGAGTACACAGGCAGACATAGTACAAATAAGGAGAAAATGGTTGTGAGGACAGGATGACACTTCATCTGAACTGGTCAAAGGTAGGAAGAAAGGTTCTCATGAAGAAGGAAGGGCTTGAGATGAGTCTTGAAGGAAGCTAAGGAAGCAAAAGACAGAGGGGAGGAGGAAGAACATCCCAGCAGCTAGTTACAAATACATGGAGTTGGGAGATGGAGTGTCATGTTTGAAGAATTCCAAGTAAGCCGGTGTAGCCAGATCATAGCGTTTGTGGAAGGGAGTAAAGAAGACTGGAAAGGCAGGAAGGGGATAGGTTATAAAAAGCTTTCAATGCTAAACAGAGGAGTTTCTAAGCTAAATCTCTCATGGTACAGTAAATGCCCATTTCTTCTTTTTCTTTCACGTGTAAGAATGGAAAATGAAAGTGGTTGTCACAGATGGGGGACTTTTGTGAAAGAGCTCTATATTTGAATAACAAAGAAATGGTTAGGGTAATGGAGGAAGACAGTGTGGGAAGGAAACCTAGAAAGTGTGATTGGTTTATAGAGTTCTAAAGAAAGAGCTGACACTTCTCCTTGGCAGGCTCAAGCCCATTATTCATGAATCCACTCAGCACCTCTGAGATCAGTGATGAATCATGGTCATTCCCATTTTAAAGGGGAAAACCTCTGAGCCCTGTTGATTCTGAGCTGATCAATTTCAATGGCATAGATTTCTCAGCAAGAACAGTCCTGTTAGAAGCATTTGGCGGGAGTCCAGTTTGCAAGCTTGACATAAGAACACAAATGACTGCTGATGTCCGCTATTTGGGAATGGATTATTACTGAAACTGCATGGTGTAGTAGGGTGAACACTGGTTTTGGCATCAGAAGATATGAGTTCGAATCTTGGTTCTGCTACTTATTAACCATGTGACCTTTAACGAATCATTTCCCCTCTCCAGTCTTCAATTTTCTCATCTGCTAAATGAGGGTGTTGCATTGAATGATCTCTAATGTCTCTTCCAGATTTCAAGCTGTGATTCTATGATACTTTTATAGCAAGTCTCTGGACTCAAATTCTCCCACACTGACTTGCACACTGGCTGGTTGGGTTTCCAGAGTTAGACTGGCTATGCCTCCTCCCTCAAGGTTCCAGGAGGTATCCTTTCTCTAATGCCAGCAACTCAACTCCTCATTCCCTTCACTGTTAGCTGCTAGTAATCAGCACCCATTTAACTGATTAACATAAATTAGTTTTCACAAAGGGATAATCACTTTAAAGATAAACACAAGAACACAAGTAGAACCATTTCACCCCAACATTTGGGGGCACACTGTCCTCTATGGAACCTGGGAGAATAGACTCAAACTTCAAGCAGTATCTGCAAAGCATTTACACTACCATGTTCTTTTCGAAATATGAAATACAGCACAGCCACTAGATCTTTGCATCTTGGCTGCTACTGGACTGGGTCAAGCAGGATGTTCTCACTCTACTTTTTGACTTCTGATAAATCCTAACAAGGACATTGGTTCCCAGATATCTGGTGGCCTGACATTCTGACCTCTCAAAATTCACAAAATCATAGCTGTCTCCAAAACTCCTTCATTTAAATTTAAAGAACAGACACAATGGAGAGAGAAGCAACAGCAGAGCTATGCTATCCTCTCATAAGCAACATCTTAGCAAACCTAGTAGGGAGATAAAAGCAGGAGGCTTCTCTCCTGGGAGCATTGAAGACCTTGAACATTTCTTGCTTCTTCACTAGGCAGGAATGAGGACCACCCTTGGTTTTGGCCAGTGAGGGCCTTTTAAATGCACCCTGGTTCTGGCTACATAGCCAATGAACAGTTTTATCTCTTTATTACATTGCTAGCAGATGGGACCCCGTTACAGAACGTCAGTGGAGCAGGGCACTTCTGTTAGATGCCATTGTGCTTTTCTGAAAACCAACTCCCCTGCTTCTTCCAGGTGGGGCTTGTATCAGTCACACATGTTACTTACATGTGCTCTGAGCCTACTGCTACATTCTGTATATAGTACTGAAATCAGGACTAACTCTGACTATATTTTTTGAGTGGTAAATATCTAATCATGGGAGATGATATATTCCCTCCCAGGGGTGTGCTGAAACTAGTTTGAATCTGATCAGGAGCACTAATTATTAAAATTTCATTGGAAGCATTTATACCTCAGAAACAGTCAAACAAAATTAGGGCTTGATATTGTTTTACTGATTGTCTGAACTTAAGGAAGTTATAGGTAAAATATTCTATTTTTTTTTTGTAGGCAATGGGGGTTAAGTGACTTGCCCAGGGTCACATAGCTAGTAAGTGTCAAGTGTCTGAGGCCGGATTTGAACTCAGGTGCTCCTGAATCCAGGGCCAGTGCTTTAACCACTGCACCATCTAGCTGCCCCATAGGTAAAATATTAATAATGCAGATCAAACTTTAAAAATGTGTTGTGCATACATCCCCCACCCCCTTCAAAGAGACCTGATGGTTAAATATTTATCACCAATATTTGCCAAATACTTACCTGGTTTGACCCCTTCATTTTATACATGAGACTGAGATCCTAAAGAGGTTAAATGACTTGCTCGAAATCACACAGGTGGTAAGACTGTGAGTGCTAGCTGAAACGGATGTAAAGTAACTTGTGAAGAAGGGCCCCAAATAGGTATTCACAAAAAACCATCATCCATACCCTCCGTGAGCTTACATTCTAATGGAAGAGACAACATACAAATAACTGTGCACATACAAGATCTGTAGAAGGTAAATGGGAGGTGTAAAGGTCTGTGAAAATGGATTCAGACTTGTGATTCCATTAGCGAAAAGTTCTGGCGGAGGGATTTCCTCTGTCAATGCAGATTGGTGCCGGGTCACTGAGAAATGACATGATTTACCCAGGGTCACTTAGCCAGTTGTGTCCGGGGTGTGATTTGAGCCAAATCTTCCGGACTCCAAGTCTAGTTCTTTATCTATTCCATGATGCCTCTGTAAGGTTTACAACCAAATGTAATTCCTCCACACACTAACTCCCATTAGTACAATCAATTATAGGGTAACATTGACGATGGTATTAGACAGTCAACAGATAAGTAAATATGTGAAATGACCAGCAGAGGGAGCACTTTGCCTATTTTTATAGCCGAGAAGGCTGAAAACCTACATTTTATTTATTCGTTTTTTAACTAATCCACTAGGTCATTCATTAATTTATTCATCTATTCATTTGTTTGTTAATTCATCCACTAGTTCATTTATTTATTTTAGATGTGGGCTTTTTCTTTAGTTTTCATAGCTAATAGTAATGTTTATCCAATGCTTCATTACCAATATATGTTGTTCTTTAGTCAGTTCAGTTGTGTCTGACTCTTCATGACCTCATTTTGGGGTTTTCTTGGCAGAGATACTGGAGTGATTTGGCATTTCCTTCTCCAGCTCATTTTTACAGATGAGGAACTGAAACAAACAGGTTTAAGTGACTTGCTTAGGGTCACACAGCTAGTGTCTGAGGCTGGATTTGAAGATATGTATTCCTGATTCCAAGCTCAGTGCCCTATTCACAGAATCACCTAATTGCCAGTATGTATGTATGTATGTATGTATGTATGTATGTATGTATGTATGTATGTATGTATGTGTGTGTGTGTGTGTATGTGTGTATGTGTGTATGTGTGTATGTGTATGTGTGTATGTGTGTGTGTACATGTATGTGTACATATGCACATATAAATACATATGTGTGTTTGTGTGTGTGTATATATATTTTTTCTGTATGTAAAAATGCCCTTTCCTGTGGACAAAAGGAACCAAAACCAACAGGGACATAGTTTCAAAGCCTGTAGACCATGTACTTGGCAGTTGTATCTGGCTGAGGGCCCAGCTCCCTTCTGAATGAAGGTTCCAAATTTAATGTAAAATTGACATTAAAAATAGTTTGATTTTGGTCTCCAAGCTCCTCTGTCAGTGTGTCTGAACTCGGTTCATATTCCTGGGTCCCTGGCTTTTGTCAGTTTCACTCTGCCAGGATGAGGGCTGACTCTCCTCTGAAATGAGCTAGCCAGCTTTTGGGGGCAGTTAGGTGGCCCAGTAGATAAGAGTGATGGCCCTGAAGTCAAGAGGACCTGAGTTCAAATCTCACCTTAGACACTTAGTAGCTGTGTGACCCCGGACAAGTCACTTAGCCCCAATTTCCTTAAAACATCTGAGGGCCATCTCTAGTCATTCTTATCTTGCCACTGAACCCAGATGACTCTGGAGGAGAGAGTAAGGTTGGTGACTTTGCACAGCCCTCCCTCACGTAAATCCAATTCAGTGAAAGCCATGACATCACAACAATGAACAAAGGACAAACAACAGCCAGATTTGAGCAGCCCCCTCAGAGAGAAAACAACTTCTCATCTCAAGATCTCAGAGCTATCTTTCTAAAACCATAACCTCACCACCTCGAAGTTCAAGTTTGGTGCCTCCCACAGCCTCTGGCTGGCACATGTCTTTATCTGCCACAGCCTGGTTCACAGTTCAGGCACTGAAGACATAGCTCTGAGCTTTGGTCTCACTTGGCCTATTCAGATTTCTATCATCCATTTCGTTTTAGACCCTTTAAAACTGACACATTTCATTGGGATATTAAGCCCTGTATTTACCAAGTTCTAATACTTCTTGTCATTTGGTCCCAAGGATTACAGTGCCCCAGAGAACAGAGTCTATGTAGCCTTAGGCAGCCCTGACCTAGTGCTTAGATGAAGTCAGTGACTGCCAGAATGATGTATATAGTTCAGGGAAGTCAGGAGGGCTCTGTGCCTTGCTCAATTACCTCCCTTCCATGGGCTGACACCCCTAGAACTTTATCCTTTTACCTTAAGGGCTTAACCCTTGTGAAAATGTCAGCACTCCTGGAAGGGGTGAGGCTCTGAGAGTATCTTGGTGTGAGGAAGAATCTGGGAGCAGGTTTTGACAGGCAAAGCTGTAACTAGGGAGTTTTGCACTGGGGCAAGTATCACAAACTATGCCTGGGGCAAGTAGCTTGAAGTCAGGGGGAAGGAGAGGTGAGAGACAAGGAACCTTGGCAGTTTTCCTATGTATATTTTATGCGGTTAAACCTGTTGGTGATTTTCATTAAAAGGATTTCTTATAGTGTCTATGATGTGATATATTAAAATCAATAAGCATTTATTAAGCTCCTACTATGTGCCTAGCACTATGCTGGGGACTGGGGATACAGAGAGGCAAAAGACAGTCCCTGCTCCCAAGGGAGAGACAATAATCAGCCCAATATATACAAACTAAATACAGCATAACTAAGAAGTAATTAACTTAGGGACAGCTTTAGAATTGAGAGGGGTTGGGAAAAGCTTCTTATAGAACAGGGCTTCTTAAATGTTTTCCACTCACGACCCCTTTTCACCTGAGAAATTTTTACCTGAACCCGAGTATGTGGGTATATAAAACAGGCATACATAACCTTTTATTGTTGCCAAATTTTTCAAGATCCTCACAACCCCAGTTTAAGAAGCTTTGGTGTAGAAGATGAGATTTTTAACTGGAACGTGAAGGAACCCAGGAGGCAGAGATGAGAAGAGAGAGAATTTCAGGCATGGGGGACAGTCAGAGAAAATGCCTAGAGCCAAGAGATGGAGTGTCATTCATGGAACGGCAAGGAGGCCTGGGTCAGTGGACTGGAGAGCATACACGGGGCTTGTAAAAGTGTGAGAAGAACTGGAAATGTCAAGGGTGGGGAAGAGAACAGGTTGTAAAGGGCTTTGGATGCCAAATGGGATTTTTTATTTGATCTTGGAGGGAAGAGGGAGCCACTAGAGTATATTGAGTAGGAGGGTGACATGGTCTGTTATGAGCTTAACATTTTTTAATATTTATCTTCATTTTTCCTCTGGCAATATGATATAAACAAAGCAAGATAGGGAAGAAATAGTTTCCTCAACTTTATGAGAGGGTTAGGCCTAAATGCTTGCTAAGGTCCCCTACCAGGCACGGAGAGAATTCTACTTATTGTTCTTGCTAACTAAATGTTAAAGTATGTTGTTTTTTTGCTGCTGATGGATTATAAGTACTGTCAGTCCCAATTGAATCTGGCACCCTGGAACAAAGCCCCAGCTGCCCGGTTCAGTTGACAGGGTAGACAGAGAGAACACAATATTACTGAGTTTTTCTTTCTTCCTACCCATCTTGTTATTCTTACATCAGATTATTCGAGTCAAGTGTTTTCATTTCAACCTGTCATAGCCAGGTGGTCTGGTGAGAGATGACAAGAATCTGAATGGGGGAGGGTGGAAATTATATTAGAAAGGGACTGGGACACGTTGTTGTGGTGGGATTGATGATACTTGGCAACTGACTGGATACAGATTTTAAAGGAGAAAGACAGATCAGGGATGTTCCCGAGTTGCAAACCTGGAGGACAGAAAGGGTAGTGGAACCTTCAACAGAAACAGGCTACAGAGTCGGGGTGAAGTGGTTTGAGGGAAAGATAGTAAATTAATTTGGGTTTTTGGAAATGTTGAGTTTGACATGCTTATAGGAGAATCTCCAGGAGGAAATTCTATTATTTTATTATTTTATTTTTAATTTTTTTAGTGAGGCAATTGGGGTTATGTGACTTGCCCAGGGTCACACAGCTAAGTAAGTGTTAAGTGTCTGAGGCCGGATTTGAAATCAGGTACTCCTGACTCCAGGGCCGGTGCTCTATCCATTGCATCACCTAGCTGCCCCCTTTTTATTTATTTATTTATTTATCCGTTAATTTATTTATCCGTTAATTAATTTATTTATTTTTCAAGAGGAAATTCTAAAGGCGTTTTGTGATATAGGTCTGAAGTATAGGACAGAAACCAGAGTTAGACATGTAGATCTGGGAGTTATTTGCATAGAAATACTCATTGAGCCTGTAGAACCTTAGGAAGGAAAAAAAAAAGCTTATTAAAGTGCCTACTATGTATGAGGTGCTGTGCTAAGCACTTGACAAATATTATATCCTTTGATCCTCACAATAAATCTTTGGAGGTAGGTAGTGTTATTATTCTCATTTTACAGTTGAAGAAACTGAGGTAGACAGGTTAAGTGACTTGCCCAGGGTCACCCAGCTGGTAAGTGCCTGAAATCAAATTTGAATTCAAGTTTTCCTTATTCCATGCCCAGCTCTGTATTCATGGTGACACTTGGATGCCTATATTATATTAAGATATAACATAGCAATATCCCTAGTCTGAAATTCCTTTGTCAAAGGCCTTTCCAGTTTCTAAAGGGAAATTAATCCAAGTTCAGGGGTGAACTATGAAATCCCTGAAGACAGATTATTAGGCAAGGTCACAGGACCTTTCAAATAATCTAATTAAAGAGAAGTACTTCCACCCTTGAAAATGAGTCTCATGCATGTACGAAGTTGTGACTATATTTTTGTTTATTAATTAAAAAATCATTAGCTAAATTTTGCACTCATGTTTAGTCTTAATTGGGAAGACTTGTCTCTGATTCTTGAATCCTATAAATTACAAATAAAAAAATTACATTAGTTTTTCAACAAGGGGGAGAATTCTTTGTTTCTCTCTCTAAACAGATATTCTACAATTTATAAAACTAATAAATTTGTCTCCAACAGACTTGCTATCAAGAGAACAGAGTCTCCACCAGTTAAATAGTGCCCTAAAGACTTAGGATCCAGTGTAGGAATTGGCATGATATGGCTGCCTCCATTAGATTTCTAAGGCCAAAAAATAGAAATGAGAGACTTTTTGAACTCTTATAGGATGTTTTCTGTTTTGTTTTGTTTTTCCCCCAGTAGTTCTCTATTGCTTCCACAATTATATATAAAATCCGCTTTGGCTTTTAAAGTACTCCATAATCTTCTACCTTTCCAGTCTTTTTATACTTCATTCATCTCTATATTAGAGACAGCTAGATGGTGCTGTGAATAGAGTCTAGGCCTGTAGTCAGGGAGACCTAAATTAAAATCTGCCCTCAGACACTAGCTGTGTGACCTTGAGCAAGTCACTTAAACCTGTTTGCCTCAGTTTCCTCATATGTAAAATGATCTGGAGAAGGAAATGTCAAACCACTCCAGCATTTTTGCCAAGAAAAACCTAAAGGGAGTCAAGAAGAGTTGGACAGGACTGAAAAGACTGAACAACAATTTCCCCCCACCCCTTCCCATATAGTTTAGGATCCAGTGATACTGGCCCCCTTGCTGTTTCTTGAACAGTACACTCCATGTCCCAATACTTACTGTAAACTTATGGGGAGGAAAACTGCATTTTTTTTTTTTTGGTGAGGCAATTGGGGTTAAGTGACTTGCCCAGGGTCACACAGCTAGTAAGTGTTAAGTGTCTGAGGTCGGATTTGAACTCAGGTCCTCTTGAATTCAGGGCCGGTACTCTATCCACTGCGCCACCTAGCTGCCCCCAAACTGTGCATTTTTTAAAAAAAAATCAAAATCAGGGCAGTTAGGTGACACAGAAGCCAAGGAGGAAAAGGATAAAAAGAATGGTCCCATATACACAAAAATATTTCTAGAAGTATGTCTAGTGGTAGCAAAGAATCGAAGACAAAGTAGATGTCCATGGATGATCATCAGTCATATGCTAAAAAAATCAATGTGGTGGATAAAGCACTGGCCCTGGATTCAGGAGGACCTGAGTTCAAATCCAGCCTCAGACACTTGACACTAGCTGTGTGACCCGTGGCAAGTCACATAACCCTTGGCAAGTCACTTAACCCTCATTGTCCTTCAAAAAAAATTAAAAAAAAAATACACACACACACACACACACACACACACACATAAATGTAGTCCATAAATGTATGATAGAATGGACTCTGATAACTCTGGAAAATAGAGTAAGGCTGGTGACTTTTTGCAACTCTCACTTAAATCCAATTCAGAAGCAAGTCAAGAGATCACCTCTGTGATGTCATTGATTCTCTTCAAAAACAAAGGAAGAAGAACAAGAACAACAAGAGTATTATTGTATCTTAAAAAACAATGAATGTAAAGTATTCAGTGAGGCATGGCAAGACTTATATTAACTCATGCCAAATGAAGTAATTAGAGTCAGAAAAATAACCACAATGACTAAAACAACATAAGTAGAAAGGACAATGACAAAATGAAACTGAATGCTATATATGACTCTGGGGAAGTGATGAAAAAAATGTCCTTTCCTCCCTTGTTTGCTGGGTCTGAGAGACTGGGTATGGGACATTGTTTCTATTGTCAATTCATTTCATTAGTTTTGCTGAGTGACTTTTTTGTTCTTTCTTTTTAATTTTTTTGGCAAAAGATGATTATTTGGGTGAGGGAAGAGAAAGAAATCTATTTGGAAATGAAGGTGGCATAGAAAAAATCTATCAATACATTTTAAGAACAATTTTATGAAACTTATATAATGAGGTGTGTATTATAGTTCATAAGAATCTAACATTCTTGAGGTTAGGGAATGACTTAAAAGCATCTCTAGCTTTTAGAATAGTCTTTGGCACATAGTAAGTGCTTAATAATGTTTACTGATTGATCAATATGCCTATTGATTTGGGGGGCACTTTTTTTGGGGGGGCAATGAGGGTTAAGTGACTTGCCCAAGGTCACACAGCTAGTAAGTGTCAAGTGTCTGAGACTGGATTTGAACTCAGGTCCTCCTGAATCCAAGGCCAGTGCTTTATCCACTGCACCACCTAGCTGCCCCTAGGGGGCACTTTTAATAACCATAATGCCCCCCAGGAAGTCCCACTAATAACTAGTCTAGATCATTACAACTGAATTTGATCTTTTCAATAACCCTGAGAGGTAAGTGAGATGTTTATCCCCATGTTGCAAATAAGGAAACTGAAGCAAGAGGGGTTAAGCTACTTATGGTCACAAGCACATGGTTAAGCTTAGGGGGCAAGACTTGAACCCAGGTCTCTTGATTGCAAGTCTAGTGTTTATTTCAGTAAGGTCGCTAATAAATTGAGGATAGTCAGACATTTGGTAATATAGACAAACTCTCACTCTTGACCATTCAGAGTTTGTAAGCTAAACTTACATATTCGTTTTTACCAGTTCTCCCATTAGCTAGAGCCAGTTAATAAGTCACAGTACTAGATGTGTTGTTATCTTGGTCTTCACTTCACTTCCCCTGTGGAGAGAATGCTATCCCTAAAAAAATTGAACAAAAAGTCGGGTAACAAGAGAACAAAATCCAACAAGTCCCTAACAGAGTCAATCTGGAGAAAGTTGTAACATAAGCCCTTGCCCTCTCTCTTTGAATGACCCTCATTCGTACCCCATGGCAACCTTCCTTTCTGAGTAAAACTTGTTCCCAGGAAAAGAACTAATAGTTTTAATGTACCCCCTGGGTTGAATAGAACTGTTTAAAGTTTTATTTCTAGGGCTATTTGAATTGTAAATCTGCTCTTTCACTGACATATACTGTCATCAAACATGGAGTTCAAATTAAACCTCAGATATTAGTTATGTGACCCTGGCTAAGCCACTTAACCTCTGTTTGCCTCAGGTTCCTCAAGTATAAAATGAGGGTAATAGTATTTACCTATGAAGTTGTTGCGAGGACAAAATGAGATCAATCATGTAAAACACTACATAAATACTAGCTGGGCTCATCTTCATCATCCAGACACTGGGAAGAAATTTTGTTCAGTTGTGTTCAATTCTTTGTGACTTCATTTGAGTTTGTTGGTTTTTGGCAAAGATACTGGAGTGGTTTGAGATTTCCTTCTCCAGCTCATTTTACAGACGAGGAAACTGAGGCAAACAGGGTTAAGTGACTTACCCAGGGTCACACAGCTAAGTGTTTGAGGCTGGTTTTGAACTCAGGTCTTCTTCTTCATTCCAGGCCAAAGCTTTATCCACTGTACTACCTAGCTGCCCTGGGGGAAAATTTAAGGGAGATTAAAAATCCTGCTCCATGTACTTTAAAAACTTGGTCTGGGCTTGACTAATCCAGAGCTGACTGGAATCTTGATCTGGAGCCAAGTTGTGGGAGGGTAATACACTTTTTCATTGAAAACTCTTGCTGTTCCTAACCTGAAGCAATGAATATTCCATGTCATGAATTATGAATATTTAATAAAAATTAAATATCTCATACTCCCCTGGGGGTAATTCCAGACCTAAAGAAATGAAATAGGTACCTGCTTGGACCCGAACAAGTGTTTATTTACCCAAACTGAGAGGCCCAGGTGAGAAATCAAGTTTTTACTGGTTTCCACCATCTGTTTTTGAGTAGCTTATCATTATATCAGTTATTACATTCAAAGAGGTAGGGAGAGCAAAACTGGGTAAGAGTGTACAATTTAACAAGCTCAGTCAAAGGCACTTGGGCTCTATTAGGTAAAAATGCAAAGGAATATATGCATTAATCTGACTTGTTTTTTCAAAACTCAGGTCAAGTACTACCTTCTATATAGTGTGCTTTGCCAGCCCTCACCTCCCCAAATTGTATTTGTAGCATTGCTTGAAGAAACAGGAACAGGGGAACCCCAGCCAGGCTCAGCCTCCTCTTTTCTTTGCCTCTTGTCTTGAGATATACAATTAGGTCTAAGGAAAGTGGTAGCAGTAGTAGCTGACTTTGAAGTTTGCAAAGCACCTTACAAATATTATCTCATTTGATCCTCGAAACAACCTGGGTGCTATTATCATATCCATTTTACAGGTTAGGAAACAGGCAATCAGAGATTAAGGGTCACTCAGCCAGTAAGCGTCTGAGGCCAAATTTGAACTCAGATCCTGTCTCCAGATCCAAGTGCTCTATCCATTGCACCCCCTAGCTGATTATAAATCACCTTCTCCAGTGTGTTTATTTTTGCCTCATGACCTTGGACAGGTTTAGAAAGTAGTTGTAGTCAGTTATAAAAGGTTGGCAAATCCCTAGTGGAGGCCTACTGCTGTACAGGACAACTTCTGAGAGGTTGGATGTGTCTATTACTTTTATTCCAGGCCTCTTCCAGCACTTCCCAAATAATTACATCCCTGAGGGAGCTAGGGGATCAGTGAGTAGAGCACTGGGCATGGAATCAGGAAGATCTGAGTTCAAATTTCACCTCAGATACTTACTAGCTATATGACCCTGGGCAAGTCACTTAATTCAGTTTCCCCAGTTGTAAAATGGGGATAAGAGCACTTACTTCTCGGGATTGTTGTGAAGATAAAAGGAGATAATATTTATAAAATGCTTAGCACGGTGCCCGGCACATGATAGAAGCTTAAAAAGTGCTTGTTTCCTCAACTGTATTCTCAATGAGTTTTATGTAACAGCAGGTGAATTAGAACAGAAAGGGGGATGCAAACAGACTGTTTAGTGGGAAGAGGAAATGATCAGCCCAGACAGTGGAAATACAGCAGCCAATGATTTTCTGACTCCATGGGGCAGGAAAGGTGTCACCACTTAGCTGCTGGAGGGTGGCAGAACCGATTAGTGCCTTCCTCTACAGCTCAGAGCCACAGCAAGCGCTGTCTCTGGAAGGTGGGACTGCTTTATGCAAACCAGATTGAGTCCACACTACAGTGGCCACCTCTCCCCTGTCAGTGCTTTCATAACCAGAGGGTCTCCTAGTTTTTCTGAACGTATGCACTAGGGAGGAAACAAGATGGGGGTACAAGATGGATGATGCACTTGCTGCACTCCAGCTCAGCACCCTCTGCCTTCTCAGAATTCTGAGAACAATTCCAATCTTCTACACACACAGCCATCCTGGAGTTTCTCTTTTTGAGAAAATACTTCATACTATTTTCCAGATTAGACAATAATACATACAAGTGAATTCAGAGCTGGTTGGATGGCTGAGCTCAGAGAGCAGCAGTTAATGGTTCGATGTCAAGGTAACAAGGTCTCTGGTGGAGACCCTGCAGGGGTTATCAATGACTGAGATAAAGCTATACCTGGCATGGCATCAAACTGGCAATTAATACAAAGCTGGGAAGGCCAGCTAACCCGATGTGTGACAGAACCCAAGAGGATCTTGAGATGAGAGCACTGAGCTGAATCTGTGAAGGTGAGATTCAATGAAGAGATGTGAGGTGTCCAACATGTGGCCCATAGCCAGCATGGCCTGAGCCATGTTAAAACGTAACTCGGGAACATTTAACAAAATAAGTAAAAATACAACGAAAAGCAGATAACATTAAATTTTGAAAAAGAATCGACATGAAACTGCGGGGATCCTTATGTATAGTTTAGTGACCCCTGCTTCTTCTTCAGTTTGACATAACTGGCATAGTGGAGAAAAATCTGGCCTCACAGGTTCAGTCTCTCTTTTTAATGTTCAAGTGGCGATGGAAGCCTAGGAGCAAGCATGCCTTTTCCTCTTACATTTCAGAGCTTATTCAGTTCTCCTTTTTTATTTTACCCCTCACCCTACTTCCCAACCCCCACCAAAGAAAATAGGAAATTACAAGTCGTGGATGTTTTTTCAAAATAAATTCATTTCAAATTACGAATACTGGAGGACAACATACCTTAGATTCAAAGGAACATGAAAAATGTCAGTGATATTTCACACTCCAAGAAAACAAAAATGAAAAGCATTTTTTCCAGAGTTACTGAGTTCAAACAAATACATCTTATATGAGATTTCTCCAACACACTGAAGAAACAAGTTATCTTTGCAACATTTAGAAAGGCATCTTTACGGAAGCTGGCAGCATGCGCTCTTCGTGCAGCAGGCCAGGGACATTCATTTAGCCTTGTGCAGGTAGTACCTGCTATGCCAAGAAGCTTAGCCCAGGCACCCTTTCCCAGGAAGCATGGTGGAAGGTGACCTAATGAGCATGCCAGGAGGTCCAGGGAGAAGGCACAGTAATCTCTATAATGGCATAAAGGATCACTCTTGTTGATAAGTAATCCAAATGACCTGTTCCAAACAAAAGCCAATAGCAAAAGTGGTGATGAATTATTTGAGCCCAAGAGAATCAATTTTGGTATCTGGTGGAACTGAGCTCTCATCACTTCAAAAAACAACGTATCCAAACAAAATGGAATATTTACGGGAAAAAAATCAAACCTAATCATCTTTGTGCCACCTGACAAATACATCACTGAAATAATTTAATGAAAACTTTTCCCAGCCAAAGGCAATCCAATCCAAGATACAAGAGATAGTACCAGACAGCCCTTGTCCATTTAGAGTTCCAAACTACAGCTTTAGTTCACATATAGGAAATTCTCAGTTCATCTTTTTCTTTTGTCAAAGCAGGTTAAAAAAAAAAAACAACAGTTGGTTTCCTAGTAACTTAAGGGAAAACATATACACATAAGATCCATCATTTTCAAAAAGATAGTAATTCCAGTTTTAATTGTAACTTTTACAAAAATCTCAGCAAGTGCCCATTAAGTCTATAAGAGACTTAAAATAAAACACTTTTAATAATTACAGTAACATTTCTTTAAATATATTCCTGTTAATACATATTATGCTCTGAATATCAAAGGAAGTTTTACTGAGCACTTTACAACTGACCTCATCCAAAGAGGCCATTAAAAAGGACTCAAGGATCATTTGTATCCATGAAGCAGATGAATCACATAATCTCATCCAATTGCACAGGTTGGAGTATGCCTGGGGTACCAATCATCTGGTTGCACCCAACTCAACCTGGGGTAAAGTACTTAGCACTGTAAAATCTTTTGGAAATGGAAGGGAGCTTACAGATCACTGAGTCCAATTCTACTTTAACAGGTGAGAAAACAGACTTAGTGAGGTTAAATGATTTGTTAACAGTCCTTTAGTCATTTGGTAGATCTACAATGAGAACCAAGGGCTCCTGATTTTTAATCTAGTACTCTTTCCACTGTCATTCTATTGCCTATATTTGATAACATGTATTATGTCTTTGCTGAATAGAATTGATTAAAAGTTAAATATAAACCTGTACATGGATCCTGCCCAAATCAGGATTATGATTCCAACTACAAAAGGGGCACCTTTCATGAATTTTCATGTTTGGGCTAATTTATGTGTGAACATGATGCAAATAATGCAGTTATTCAAGACTCTAGATACCATTATGGCCTTTCCTTAAAAGACTTCATGCAGAATTTGAAACTTGGAAGAAGTTGAGGGCTTACAACCTGTTAGTACAGTTGTACAGTATATACAATAGAGTACAGTACAGTTTTTCAGTCAGAAACATTTACATGTCCATGGCATCCAGAATGAACACTATAGTAGGCACTGTGGAAAAACACTCAGCCAATTCTTACCTTGCACACATCAAGGAACACTCTGTCATAAGAACATGTAAGAATATCATGTATGCCTTTTTGTGGGGGAAAGAGAAGGACACTGCTCTTCTCTGACACATCCATGCACTACTCCTTGGCATCAGTGCTACACCCTGTGTTACCTGAGAGCACAGTGCCTAAAGGGTACATGGTAGATGGTGAAGAAAATGGAACCCAAAGAGTTGCAATTATAGAGTTGCAACAATTGTGCCAAGAAGTAGCTTCACTTACTGAGAAAACCTATGACTATAAAATGTGGCTTTCATTCTCTTGACAGCTTCCAAGGCAGAAATGCAAGGTGGTCATTTCACAACCAGACAGAAGTAATGTAGTGTAGTGTTATTCTATTCCTCTCATAATAAAACATGGAATGGAATTTTGACAGAATTTACTTTACACTAAATATGAAATGCAGGACTCCTTTTGGCCACTAGAGAACTCCAAGCACGTCCCCTTCATTGGCTCAGTAGCTTCATGTTTGTATACTATTAGCATACATTAAAGATGGACAGATATCATGAATATGAAGTTAAGAAAGCACACATTCGGATTTTTAGAGTCTGTCATGTTTATCTGTTTGGGGGAGAGGGCCTGGACCTGTGATTCATTAATATAGAGAACTTCTGGTGAGCAAACTTCCTGTACCAATTTAATTCAGCAATTGTTTTATAACTTAGAGAGTTGATGGAGGCCCTGAGACCACAAAGCCCAAATGTATCAGAACGAGGACTTGAACCTAGGTCTTCCTGAATCCAAGACTAATTCTTTATTCATCAATACCGGGCTGCCTGATTTTCATTTACACAGATAATAAAATACTAAGAGCATTTTGTTTTTCCTTTACTAAAAGAGAATTTAGTACCATTATTTTACTGATGTCTTAGAAAAGAACTTGCAAGGATATCCTAAATATGTTAAAGGAGAATAATATGCTCTCTATTGCCACTCTCATAGTTTAAAAAAATAGAAAAATATTCCATTTTCAAAAAGTAAATGCAGAAATGCCCTTATTTTCAGAGATGTGCTATTATAAAAAATGTAAAACTGTTTGATAAATAACAAATAGTGCTAAAATGTTGTAACCTCTTTTAGGCAAAAGTAATTGTGCATTTGTAATTCACATAATTATTTTCAAGTAGTTTCATCTCTCATAGCTTGTAGATCAATTTTGACATATCTGATTATCCCAATTCATACTACTGAGTATTACATGAAATTTGTGCATGATTTTCTACTGAACTTTTCCATTCACCTCAAATTCTTGATTCTGATTGTTTGGTCAACATAATGTTTTTTGATTTTCGATCTTTAGGACTGTTGACAGGCACCTGTACAAAGAATCACAAAACAAAATACTAATTATTATAATGCATACCATGTGAAAATATTCCTAGCAGGCTGAAAAATAATCAAATTCGAAAAAATGATTTTGCATTTAATGTACAGTTTCTTAATATTAGATAAAATAATCAAAATTTCACATACAGCTTTAATGTCCATGTTCCGAGCTCCTAAATTTACACTGTGTCTTTTCAGATCAGATTTGATTAGTGCTGAAACAGAAAGAGATACATGTTACTATAATATTTTGTCAATGAGCAATCATATTGAAGTATACTTTTCTAAAATCAGCTGAGGATAGTTTAGCTACAATCCATTATCAGAAAATTGTGTCTCCTTACTATCTCATTAGTGATACTGTTTTGGTAATCTAGACCATTAGAATAGGTAATTGGCTACATGCATATTTACTTTAAGTATGTCATTTTAAAATCACTTAAATTTGTAAATTTAAGGTAATCTTTAACAATAATATTTTTCACATCATTTAAATATTGTAATATGTTTTATTATCACTGCTCACTTTATTTTAATTTCCCTTGTGATTATTCCCTTTAAAAAAATCAACATTAGTCGATGTTTTATATGTTTATGAGACAGTTTAAAAAACTGATAGCCTGTAACATTCCCATAAATGCTTCAGAAAAATAAAGTAATCCTCCTCTAGAAGACCAAATGATAGGCTACTGTTCCCAAATAGTTAATGTATATATAAAAATCACACATTTTAAATCACACATTATCATTATAATTTTTTAACAAATAAAAAAAGCTAGGCATTCTACAAACACAAAATTAAATGCATTTGGTTTTGATTCATCCCTTCTTGATTTGGAAGAAATTCTTCTTTTCTTATCCCAGATTCTGTCTGAATCAGTTTTATACCCAAGATCAAGAAAAGACTGGCTTTCTATAGCCAATGGTTTCTATACTGTCAATTATATAATGTCCTAATGTGGGTTGAGAAGAGGTAGAAAGATGATAATGTGGGACTATGTAGAAGTCAAAGTATGATTGACACTACTATCCACACACCGGGGTAAAACATGAGAATCTGCTCCATTCGTGAAGAAATTGTTTCTGTAAAAAGGTAGCATAATTCTCCTTCCTGGCTATCCCACAAAAACTGTATATAAAAAGGAGGCTTAATCTGCCCACAATTTTGATAAGTTTTGCTATACAGCTTACTACGTTCTCCTTTTCCATGTAAAAATTTCCAATTAGAAAAGTCCGCACAATGAAAAATACAGGTATCTTTTTAAAGTATTCATATTTCTAATTCTTATTTTGTTTTCTATTCTACTAACTCATTTGAGAAATACCACTGATCACATGTCAATATTAAGAAGATAAATGATAAGTAAAGGTCTGGCAGCTGAGGGTCAGCTTAGCTAAAGTTAGCTTACATGGCTGACCACCAAGGGATTATTTTTTTTTGGCCATAAGAACTTGCAAAGACCACATATAAAATGGAGAGGGGTTGAGATGTGTAGGTGGGGAGAATACTCACACCAGTGAAATCACAGATCTTTTAAAGCATAGCAAGTTTTAATATAGTATTTCTCCCTTTCTTCCTCCAGCTTGGAGCAAGAGGGAAAATGGACTGATTGAGTGTGAATGCTAGAAAGAAGGGAGCAGAAAAAGCAAGAGAAAGAAAAGAAAAAAGCACTCTCCTTTTCCCTAGTTATGTCAAAGGGGGGGATCATGGAGTTTTAGAATTGTAGGCTACAATAGCTACAATAGTACTGGTAGACAGAAGCTATGGAATACCCAGTAACTAGCCATGAGCAGAATAAGCTGACAGGGATGAAGAACCAATACTTGACCCCAGGACCAGTGATCAGAGTATGCTTGGGCTCTTGGGATATCTTTTTGAATACTGTTTGTTCTTTATATGAGACCTGGCTTTGGAGTTCCATTTATGCCTGTTATTATTTTGTAATAAATATGTTTATGATCAAAACGCTTATTGGTTCCCTGTAAGTGATCTGATTAAAATACTCTAGAAATAAGCAAAATTCAGATTTTAAAAAGACAAAGAGAGACTCTTTTGGGAGAGACAAGACTGCACCACATGAGCTATATTCTTGAGACTTCTCCAAGGCTGAACCTCATCTGTCTGCCAAGTGTAGAGCATGTGACACTCGGGTTACATGAAGAACACATGTACATGTACTTTGATGGAACAAACATTATTTAACTTACCCGTTAAAATGATGCCTACAAATATCCATACACAAAGGAAAATATTTCCAGCATGAGGGCCATGTTTTGAAGTAAGTTTTCCTTGAGCCAATGTAAAAAAAATTCCAAATAACTGAAATAAGACAAGATAAGGAATTTTTATGGGAATGCAAAAGAATATAAACTCTTAAGAAGGCAGTAACCATGTCACTTCTGTATGTCCAGAACCTAGCACATGGTAACTAGACACATGATAAAAGCATATTGATAGAGTGAATTAAACTTGATTTTTTTTTAAGTTAGAGAGGACTTTTCCTAACAATTTTTATTTTTCTAATTTGTGTTCTAGAAATTTACTATTATAATGGACAACTCTGGATACAAAGTACTGTCTATTAGGGAACAATATTAGTGGACATCCCTCTTATACATTCTCTTAAATTTCCAGCAATGAATCTCTGGCCAGAATATGCTCAAATTTAAGAATAATCAGAAACTTACCTGTGCAGAAGCATTCAGAAGACCCGATGAAGTGCCTTCAGATTCAGGGTATGTGATTTCAACAGCAAATTCAAACCCCAAGGGGAGATAACCAGTCATGAAGAAGCTAGAAAAACATATGCACAATTATGTCAACATTAGTCACAAGGATTCTATCACACACTGGTGCAGTTCCTCTGTTTCATCTGGACACATTTTTGCCTAGACTAACATGCTAGATACAAAGATGACTGAGCTAGAAAATCCCCTGCTGTAGGTACTCTGACTATAGTAAACCCTTTCATGCATAATTTCATTTCTGTTCTGGTTATTCTAAAACACAGAGCTACTTTCCCCACTCTAGTTCATCATTCGCCCCACTACAAAGGCCACCGGCTGGATTCTCTTTTCCCTACACAAATAAGTTACTTGAGGAAAACTAAAACATTCTGGAAGACACTCATATATCTTTTCCACAAATAAAGGAATTGTAGCTTTTATGATATAAATTTAACTTCCCTCTCTATTGGCAATATGAAATGTATTGGGTGCAACATCTTTGGAAAATATGGTGTTTTCCAGAGTAAGGTGTATAATTTACAATAATGGTGAATAGTGGCAACAGTTTAAAATGCCTAATCTGCTACTGTATGGATGTTAAATAAATGCTGTTGACTGATTCATTTTGAATCCCTTTGAGCTTAGTCAAGTTTATTCCTATATTATGAATTATTGGTCCTGTATTACAGATAAGGAAACTTTGAGATTAACTAATTAGCCCAAGGCTAACTTTGTTCTAAGTTTTTTTTACATTTAATTTCTTAGACCATGCTGGTTTTTTTAATCAAATTTGTCTTTACACTTAACTAAAACTGAATTCAGCAGTTAAGTCTTTTCTATTCTCTACTTACGTAATGTGTGCATAGCAAAAAAATTAAATATTTTCCCTTTTTCGGGAGCTTTACCTGTTCAGATGCCAACAGATTTTGCAAAGTTTAAAGCACTGTTCAATGAAATGGAAGGTTTTCTTTTAAGATACTACAATAAATTCCTCAATACTATAGTACTATTTTACCTTTATCCTTTTCCTTCCTAATTCCAAAAGTCTATGACTCTAACCCAAGATTCTTACCCAAGTACTCCTCCAGTAATAAACACAATGATAAGATGTCCAAGGTTCAAGGTGAAAGTAAATATAACCATTCCAACAAAAGACAACAAGTAAACTATTAGAGTAGTCTGTCTAAAAAACAAAACAAAAACAAACAACAATTATTATTACTATTATTGTTATTAGAGTCTGAATATCCTGACCACAAAATAAACTATGGCTGGCTATTGTGATATCTGTGCAGTAACAATACTTCCTACTGGCCAAGATTCAAAACTATTATATTGCCAACAGGGAGGAGGTCAGACTTAACCACAAAAAGTAGGAGATAGTGCGTCCCTCACAAAGTCAGAGTTCATGCCTGCATAGGAAAAGGACCTTTGGAATGAATAAAAACATGGCTGTTTGTACTTTTGAAGGAGACAGCATCTTTTCTTATCGTTCAAGGCTTGGCTCAAATCCTATGTTGTCTTCAAAACTTTCTCTGACTGACTACTTTTGTCCAGAATATTCTTTCTCCTGAATTCCCATAAATACCTATTGTTGGTGCCAATGACACAATCATTTATTTCCTCTAACATTACTTGTTTTGTTAACCTTTCTTCTACCTTTATCTTATCTCCCACACTAGATTTTAAGGTATATATTATATTTGTATTATCCAAGATCACATTATGCATGCACTAGATATTCAATAAGTGTTGTAGAATCAATGAGTGAATGATATCAGGATAAGAAGAGATCCAGGATGACAGAGGAGTCATTCTTATTAACATCAACTTTATAAAATCTATAAGAGCTCAAAGAATCTTAGAATTGAAAGGAACCTTAAAGGCCAACAAATCCAAACAACTAGCCAATGTATAGAAGTAAGCTCCAATAATTACTTCTGAAATAAAGTGTATTTTTCCACGGAATTCTGAAGGTTTTTCATGTCTATGTATGAGGTTTCAAAATTTCACTTAATTTTCTACAAAATTTACAAAATTTTACAGAAACCTTAGAGAAAATTCCCTTCATATCCAAAAGTTATTAAATTATCTTTTCTTTGTTTTTGAGAGATTAGGATTGTCATCATTCTACGATTTTAGAAGATAAAATTTGAGATCCATATCTATTTCATCATTTTGAGCTCACCTCCTTTCCCTCCCACCCATCAAATCCTTTGTTTTTGGTCTAGTTGAATCCTAATAGGGATAATGGATGTTGGAATAACAACCACAAAAAGACTTAGTATTAGGGAAAAACAGGTTATCCACTGTTTATGGCTCTTTATTCATTTTCATCAAACTTTCTGAAGCTCCTTTCTCTCTTTTTTTTTAAATTTAATTTTTTTTTCTTTTTGTAGGGCAATGAGGGTTAAGTGACTTGCCCAGGGTCACACAGCTAGTTAAGTGTCAAGTGTCTGAGGCTAGATTTGAACTCAGGTCCTCCTGAATCCAAGGCCAGTGCTTTATCCACTGCACCACCCAGCTGCCCCTGAAGCTCCTTTTTCAATGAGATAATTACCATACCACTTGTAGTCAGAACTTTAAATCCAACAAATATTTACTGAGCCCCTTTTATTGAGTCTAGTACTGAGGCTGGATTTATCACTTTCTGAATGGGGTTAAAGGAGGAGGGGAGCTGCTAAAAACCACTGGGAGGCTCGTAAGTCAAAGAAAAGGAAGAAGGGAAGAATCAGTTCCTTGGATTTAGGAAGCTGCTGCTACTCTGATCAGGGATATCGATTGTAAAAAGATGGTCAAAAGTTCGAAAGTAAAATAGGTAGCCAAAATACAGAGAGTCAGCAGACATTGCTACTATAAGGATAACACACTACAATTAATTTCTGGGGAAACAAGCAACTTTTGAAGACTAGGTACTTTCATTATGCAATGATATCCCTTATATGAGAAAATAAGTTTAAAAAACAATGTATTTAAATAACGGATTGAGGCACTTAGCAGATATGAAGCCAGGGAGATCTCATTACTATGATAAAAACCATATTGAAGTCTACAACTTTCATTTAACATAATGTAACATAACACAGCATAACAGGAGAGGGAAAAAATCTTGTAGGGCTTGTCTCATATTTCTTTTAGGATCAAAACTACCTTTCTATTAAAGTCATTCTGGTTGGACCATTTACCACTTCAGAGAACGAGTTACAGCACATTTACCATTTTCACTTACTTGTATGTTTTGGTGAAGTCCAGCCATAAACCACAGAGAATGGAGCCCACCATTCCTGCCACAACTAGAGTAAGCCCAATCAGTCCAGCACTGACTTCTTCTCCCTTAAAACAGTTTTCAAATAGCATTAATTAGATACTGCCTTCAACTCAAATTGTTTTGGTTTTTTTTTATATTCCCAGACCTTCTTAGAGGAATTTTAAATAATCAAATAAAACTAATATGCAAAATTAGGAGATTTACTCTCTATAACAGGTATAAGTCTAGGTAGAGTGAAGGAGATAAGAGAAGTCTATTCAAGAAAAAAGCCCTTTTAATCTATGAAAATAATCTAAAAAGATGCAAAAAAAGTTTCTTTAATTCTATGTAGCTCAGTGATTTTTAAGGAATTTACAATTACAATTTACAATTCCTTAATTTGCAATTAAGGATTTTTAAAGGATTATAAATTGTCTAAATTCCTGAATTTAGACAATTTATAATCCTTTAAAAATTATTTTCTTCCACTAGAGGCAAAGGTATGCTGGACCAAAGTTAGAGATATTTGCTTATTTGATTCTTTTAGTTTTGTTTTTCCTTCTAACATTCTAAGATCTTTTCCTCTGTCTCTATCATCACTAATCAAATCTGCATAAATACGAATTCATTAAATTCTGTCAATGACAACTATTAAAAATGCTTCACACATTTAAATCTTTAAGAATTAATCTCAATCTCTTTTTTCAATGTAAATAAAGGAAAAATTTAATCATGTAAAAATTAATGAATTAAGAACAGACTACTTAATTATGATATTCCTTAGAGGGACCCATTGTACTACGAAATAAAAATTCTAGGCAAAATCTTACCTTATAATATGTCAAGATCATTTGATTTAATAGTGTTGAGACTGAATAAAATGACCCAGTCATAATACCTATAACAAGAGAAAACATTTAATGCACTAGTCTACAAAATATGGTAGCAGCAAAAACTTAATAAATGCAAACTGAAAATTCTTTTTTAGAGGGCTAATAAAGGGAAAGTTGTTCCCAACTCCTTTGAGAATTTGAGCTACGGAAATTGAAGGGATGCTCAGCAGTTGGGGAATGGCTTAACAAGTTGTGGTATATGATTGTAATGGAATATTATTGTGCTATAAGAAATGATAAGCAGGATAATTTCAGAAAAACCTGGCAAGACATATATGAAACTGATGCAAAGTAAAGTAAGCAGAACCAGGAGAACATTGTTATAGTAGCAGTAATATTGTACAATGAAAAGCCATGAATGACTTAGCTCTTTTCAGCAATATAATGATCTAAGACAATGCCAAAGAATTTATGAGGAAAAATGCTATCAAGCTCCAGAGAAATAACTGATGTTGTCTGACTACAGACTGAAGCATACTATTTTTCACTTTCTTTTCTCCTTTATTCTTTTCTTTCTTTGTCAAGTTTTCTTGTACAAAATTACTAATATGCACAAAAAACCCCAAACAATATTAGGGGGCAGCTAGGTGGCACAGAGGATAAAGCACCAGCCCTGGATTCAGGAGGACCTGAGTTCAAATCCGACCTCAGATACTTGACACTTACTAGCTGTGTGACCCTGGGCAAGTCACTTAACCCTCACTGCCCCACAAAAACAAACCAACAAAATGACTAATATGGAAATGTTTTGCATGACTACACATGTATGGTCTATATCAGATTGCTTACCATCTCAGGTAGAGGGGAACAGAGAGATAGAATTTGAAACTCAAAACTTTAAAAAAAACCCCTAAATGTTAAAAATTGTTTTAACATGTAATTGGCGGAAAAATAAAATATTATCTTTTAAAAAAGAATTTGAGCTAATAAAATCTATCCACCTTAATTTACTAGATATAACTAAGGTAGAATTCTGTCAAATCATAACTCATTATTCTGCTTCATTATACCAAATTCAAATCAAGTCCTTGAAACATAATAAACCACATCTTTCAAACAAAAATCCAACTATTGAGTATCTACCACATAGCTCCAACAATATGAGCAATGTAGAAGTCTAAGACAAAGTCTTCATCCTCAAGTCCTAGTTGGTGAGATATGAATAATACCATGAAACAATTACTATTAAAGTATGCATATAGTTAAATGGCTAGTGATGAATACTGCTCAAGAAAAAAGCAAGTGGTTAGTCTGCCAACCAAAAAATCCTTGGAAGATATAATAAAAAAAATCAAGTTCTGAGAGCATAGAAATGCAGAAGATGCAGGAAAATGAGGAAAACAGGAATGAGGAGAGAAAGAAAGGCTAGAAAAAAATGGCAAGAAAAAAGGATTCCAGTCATAATGAAAGAAATGAAGATATTCAAAATAATGAGACCAAAGAAAAGTATGCTAATTATGATTGGCTTTAGTTGTGTAGTCAAAATAGAAGTTGGACTGCAAGGGGCCAAAGGAATTTATTATAAAGAAAGAGAACTAGAATTGTAGCCTTTGTGTTCAAGCACCACTATAAATAAAAGTCTAAGCAGCAGCTACATTGTAAAGGGGGGGGGGGCAAACAAAAGGAGGAGTGGGCTCTCTGGTAGAGAGTAATGAGGTACTTTGTTACATTTATGCATAGAAACCCAGAATCCTCACATCAGTTCTATGGGATTAATAAATATCTCATTAATCACAGTTTAATCCAACCAAATAAAAATAACCATAGTGCTGTATACTCTATAAACATACTACATCAAAGAAAATAAAATACTTTACTTACCATAACTAATTAGCAAAAGCATAAAGGGAACATTTTTTAATAAATTCATTATTGATTGTTTATAGGAATACTCTGGGGGATTTTGTTGGACAATTGCTTGAGCTTCACTTGGTGGATACTGAGGCTTTTCTTTGAATGCTAGAAAAAGAAAAAAGTCAATTATTATATTAATGAGTGTGATTAAAGGTCTCTGATTAATTTGTGACAAAGATCTACAGAAACCTTTTTAGTAAAGTTTCTAATTTTTACCTAATTATTTGTGAAACAGAATAATTTTAACTCATTTGCCTGAGTTTATGAATATTCATTCCTCCACGGAAAAAAGAGTTGGCAATTTTAACCAAGTGGGTTGAGAAAAACACAAAAGTCATGGCATGGTTCTGCCAAATAGATGTTATTCAGTATATATTAAACGAAGACTACTTTTCAAGAAATTCTATTTCTAGACTCAATTTATTTTGTTAGAGTCAAGCTTCAGATTTAAACAAGCCTATACACCCATGTTCTTGTTAAATGTAGTGAACAAGTAAACTTCTAAAAAGCTTGATGTCCAAATTCATCACCTGATATAATTCTACCTCTGCAATTCAAAAGTCTTGTTCTAAGTCATGCATAGGGAAAGTGCTGGATCTCTAACCTACTGTTATTAATAGAAAAGCCAGGTGTTTGGCTTGAGGGTATGATATGATACATCTGGTGCCACGTACTCTTAATGCTAGTCTAGACCATTTTTTTTAGTCTAGATCATCTTGATGGGATCGAAACAGATAATAAGGTATTCTCAAACTATAATTTGCCCCAATATGGACAATGAGAGGTATGAACATTATTAGATTTTCCACCCAAATTTCTGTAAAAAGGTGCTTGGATAATATTTCTTTAGATAAGAAAGATGATATATATTAGGAAACAAAATAAGTAGGTAAAATTTGGATGGGCAAAATTCAATATTGATTCAATAATGTGAAAACGGGAAAAGGAAAGGAAAAGAATTACCAAGAGATGGGGGAGATTGCTAAAAAATAATAATTCTCTTTCCAAAATGGTTTATGTGCATAGCTGCTTGAGAGGCAGGATGATGGGCTAGATAACATTTCAAAGTTTTTTCTAACCCCAGAATTCTTCAAAATTCCTGTTTGAAAATAAAGGATCAAAAATATAAAGGCCCTTTGTTGCTCAAAAGATAGGTTCTCTAAAACCAAACTTGTAAAATTAACCTATATGTCTATTCCTGACAAGTCTTATATACAATTACATAGCAAACAACCTGAAGACATTTCATCTTCATTGTTCTTACATCAGAGAAAGTAAAATGTTTAAAACTGTTGCTGTTCCTCTTCTTCCTTTCACCCTATCTGGTTCTTTCAGTAATGGAGAAGTCTGTTGTCATTCTTTGCAAGTCCTTTTGTATTCTAGTTAGATGGAAAATGTCCCATCTTATTGTCACTGGTAATATATAATTTACATCTGTACCCTAGCCTTTTAGAACTAGAAAACTGTATACTAATGAATCAATAATAAAACTTTGAGATTAAGCTTGTTGAGTTAATTATAGCAAAATGAAGGTCTGCATGATCCTTCTCCCAAGAAATGTGAAAGAATCTTTAACTCCAAATGTTACTCACTGAATTTATTGAGTAGAACCTAGATTCTTAAACTGTGGGTTGTGACCCCAAATGGGGTCGCATAACTGAATGTGGGGGTCATGAAAAATTTGGCAATAGTAAAAGGTTATGTATACCTATTCTATATATCTACATACCTGGGATCACATAAAAATTTCTCGGGCAAAAAGGGGTCACAAGTGGAAAAAGTTTAAGAAGCCCTGGACTACAGCACATGTATGCTAACCTTATAACCACTGGTAGCTGACTACTCTCCTGGCCAAAGAGGGAAACTAACTTTTCTAGCCTCTACTGCCCATATTATTTACTTTACTTAAATATAAAATCTGAGAGAAAAGAAATCCTGGGCAATGGCATCAACCTGTCCTCCAGTTCTATTACTAGGGGAAAAGGAAAATGTTGCTTAAAATGGAGTTTTGTATTGTCCACTGGGCTGAAATAGGGATAGTTCTACCAATGACTCCAATCTCCTCCTCTTCTCTTTTCCTACCTCAACCGACACCAGTTCCAGCTAAGGTGTGCTACCCATGATTAAAGGGGTAAAAGACAAGGTGAAAATGAAGGCCTCAGCTCTAAATCTATGACCTTATATAGCTGGAGTACAAAACCTGGCTTGGAACATAGCAGGCACTTAATAAGTTTGTGGGTTCATTGATTATTAATGTGCTTAAATGTATTATTGTTTTTGATTCAGTATGACTGCTTATATCTTTCAACTATTCCAAGTATCACTATGTAATACTCAAAGAAATTTGCACACCACGGACTTGTAACTGCCATGATCAAGTTCAGTAAATGCAGCCCTAAGTGTATTAGCATCATCACTTATAAAACATGTTATCATATAGACTTTAAATTACAACAAGGCAGAGATTAAATTGAAAATAATATGCTGACGCTTCACAATACCATCATCTAGGGGCAGCTATGTGGTGCAGTGGATAAAGCACTGGCTCGAGTCAGGAGGACCTGAGTTCAAATTCAGCCTCAAACACTTAACATTACTAGCTGTGTGACCCTGGGCAAGTCACTTAACCCCAACTGCCTCACCAAAAAAAACCAAAACCAAAAACAAAAACCCAACACAATACCATCATCTGTTTTACAGTAGAATGAGCTCAAACAACTGTCCTAAGTTCCTCCATGTCTAAGCATGCAATCTTCCTTCTTTTTGTATCTCCCCTTCTAGCCCACAAGCTCCATGAGGTTAAAGACCACATGCTCCTTTACCTGCTTCATTGCCTGGCATAGTGCTTTGAGCATTGCTGATGCTCAAGAAACTTGTTAAAATGTTTTAATGGTCAAAAACTGATTGGTTTTGCATCTTTTCTAAAGGAATTTACTTGCTGGAAATGCCAGACAAATCTTATCCCAATATTATTTCACTTACTTAAAATAGAAACAGGGGCCACTAAATCACACATAAGGAATAGGGATGTAGAAAACCACATGATATTATCTATGCTTTATTGTATTTTTATTATTTTGTTAAATATTTCCCCAATACATTTTAATCTGATTCAAAGTGCACTCAGGAGTGTTGGAGGCTGCATGTTTGATACTTCTGCTCTAAAGTATTAAGTCATCTGCAAATAGATATTATTTTGCCTCATTGCTGCCTATGCTTTGTTTCATTAATGGAGCTTGATCAGGTACCTACTCTCCTCTTTTAGCAAATAATTTCTGTAATATAAGAGTTAATCATCATTTGAATATCTGATAGAATCTATCTAGGCAGATGGATTTTATTTTTCCCATCAGGACATGTTTTCTATCTACTATTCCACTGTATCTCTTAATGTCTTACATGCCACAAGAAGCCTATTCTTTTGATAGGGTACAATGGACTACACAGGCCATTTGGGCAGCAGGTATTTCTATGATTACAGTGTTCTGCTAATTCTTTTTCTCCACTCCTACTACAAAATCTTACACCTGCAACAAAATTTTATTAAAAAGTAACATTAAGGGGCAGCTAGGTGGCACAGTGGATAGAGCACCGGCCCTGGAGTCAGGAGTACCTGAGTTCAAATCCGGCCTCAGACACCTAACACTTACTAGCTGTGTGACCCTAGACAAGTCACTTAACCCCAATTGCCTCACTAAAAAAAAAAGAAAAAGGAAAAAAAAAAGTAACATTAAGGGGGCAGCTAGGTGGCACAGTGGATAGAGCACCGGCCCTGGATTCAGGAGTACCTGAGTTCAAATCCGGCCTCAGACACTTAACACTTACTAGCTGTGTGACCTTGGGCAAGTCACTTAACCCTCATTGCCCAACCAAAAAAAAAAAGTAACATTAAAATTACAAATTATGTAAACACATATGCTTTTACTTTCTCACATCAACCACAGAAAACAAACATTTGGAAGTAGGAAGGATGAAAGATAAGAGTTTTGCATGTTAACAAGAAATAAAAAGTACAAAACAATCATTTTTTAAAGGCACAGAAAAATATCCTAATCTGATTGGAAGGCCAAATGTAAGTAAGCAGTTTTAAAATGGCTACCATAAAAGCAGATTTCTAAATTATCTCTTTTCCAAATAAAACTTTCTAAGGCAGCAAGAATAGGTCATAGATAATTATAGATCCTATTTCATTCCTTTTAAATATATTCACATGCTAGAAAGTTGCAATCTTAAATTGATATAAAAATTCAGTACATAAAGTGATGGGAAACCCAAGGCAAATTGATGTTTCTGAATACTTAACATAACTGCCATGACTACCTACAGTTTTTAATCAGTTTTATGGGAAATTAAGGATGTGGACTGTACCTCCGGGACCCTCAGTTTTCATTTATGGAGGTAGTCTATGATGAGGCATTCTGCATAGTCTTCAGCCAAACATGTTTTGTTTGTGAGAACTATTTTCCATAAAAGTAGTCTTTCATTAGTGTTATATTCACAATAAGAAAAATAAAATATGGACAGACATATAAGAATCACATTGACATTAAAATGACAGGTATTTTACAATAAAGAACCATTTTTATTGATACTTCTTTCTTCAATCAGCAAATATTTATCAAGTTCCTTAGAATAGTATGGTAGGAAAAGAGTTGGATTTGGGGTCAAAAGATGTGGGTTCAAATTGTGGCCCTGCCACTCACTACCTGTGTGACTTTGAGAAAATCACTTAACTCAGTTTTCTCAGCAGTAAAATGAGGAAATTGGATTATACAGCATTGAAGGTGTCTTTCAGCACTGTTATGCTTCTGAGTTAGTACAGGCCCAGTGGTGTTATTTTCCCTTTGAATTTCATTGCTAGAATTTAATAATAATTTAACAAGTTTCAGCAATTTCCCCCCCTGAAGTCACAGAATTGTTTCCCCTTAAAAAACAAAAACTTTAAAAGCCGACCTTCCCAGAGCTTCTTCCCAACTGACGGCAGCAGTTTGCAGCTGATTTTGACTGACTGCTTCAGTGCAGGACCAGACGAGATCGAGAACACTCAGTGATGAATGTCTGCAGCAGCCCGAGTGGCCTAACAAGCAGATATTTGCCACAGTTGGAAATTCTGACCAACAACCTGCTGCTGCCCAAGATTTGCCCAACATTTTCAGACTGAGTTAATGTTAGAGAGAGGAGGATGGGGGGAGGGGAACAACAGAGTCCCTGGAAAGGATTATCATTAAAGGGAGGGAGAGGTCCATATATATAAAACTTAAAAAAAAAGCACAAGTCCGATCCTGAACAGGTTAGGATAAGATGAAAATATTAGAGGAAAGAAGAAATGACCAGTAGGCAATAATCTTTTAAAACCAGCAGGTTAGCAAGATGAGCTGAAAAATTAGTAGAAATATGAGATTAACTAGAATTACAATTCAGTACATTATTAAAAAGATTAAACTGAGTAAAAGATATTCCTGGGTTACTGTCATGGCATTCCAAAAATAAGGTGTTATGTATGGCATGAACCGAAAGCAAGCGAATGACATCTGAAATATTATGAGTATGAAACTTTAATACAGACGAGCCTTTTTTACATTCCTCTACCACATTCACTCTACTTAAATTGTAGGAAAAACAAGTTTGCTTACCAATTATTGTTAGTAGGAATAAAAGGGTGGCAATTGATGCTGTTCCATAGAACATGATGTTGATATTGTGTGCCATGAGAGAACTGTCATTCTTTGTGTTGGGCACCAAAACTGGTGGTAACAAAAAGCCAACTGCAACACCAAGCTATAAAATATATAACAAAATAAATGACTGTAAAAACTGTTCATCACAGACTCTTTCCCAAAACTCCCAAAAGGTACAGAAATTTAACAGAACATCAATGTTAAGAAGAGTTACTGATAACTCACATCTGCTTTCTTTCCATGTTTTCTTTAATAAAAGATAATTATCCTAGAATCAACTTAAAACAGGAAAAGATTATTTTTTTTTAAATGTACTTGGTCGGGGCAGCTAGATGGCACAGTGGATAGAGCACCGGCCCTGGAGTCAGGAGTATCTGAGTTCAAATCCAGCCTCAGACACCTAACACTTATTAGCTGTGGGACCCTGGGCAAGTCACTTTAACCCCAATTGCCTCACTAAAAAAAAGAACAAAACAAACAAAGAAAAAAATGTACTTAATCAACCCCATGGAACAAATCCAATAACTTTTACTTCACTGACTTGGTTTTAGACACTCAAAAGTTTCTACTTCAAAGTGCTATTAGTTTGAATCCTCAGTTTTTCACTGAATCTCGGAATTTTAGAGTTGAGAGGTATTCAGTCTACTCCATACATAAAAAATAATTCCCTCTGGAACACAATATTCAAAAGCAATCAGTGAGGCAGCTAGGTGGCACAGTGGATAAAGCACCGGCCCTGTATTCAGGAGTTCCTGAGTTCAAATCCGGCCTCAGACACTTGACACTTACTGGCTGTGTGACCCTGGGCAAGTCACTTAACCCCAATTGTCTTACTGGAAAAAAAAGAAAAGAAAAGAAAAGAAAAGAAAAGAAAAGAAAAGAAAAGAAAAGAAAAGAAAAGAAAAGAAAAGAAAAGAAAAGAAAAGAAAAGAAAAGAAAAGAAAAGAAAAGAAAAGAAAAGAAAAGAAAAGAAAAGAAAAAGCAATCACCCATACTTTGATTGGAGACCTCCAAAGAAGAGGCACCATTACTTCAGCCTGTTCCATTTTTTGATAGCTCTCAAGTTTTTCCTCATATTTAGCCAACATTTGCTTTTTTCCCCCAGCTTCTACCTTTTACTCCAAATTCAACCCTTTGGAACTAAGCCAAACAAATTTAATGCCTTTTCTGCACCACAGCCCTTCAAATATCTGAAGACAGTGATCATATTTCCCCTTTCCCTCAAAGTATTCTTTTCTCCAGGCTACTAAGTAGCACCAGTTCCTTCAACCAACCCTCCTGTGGAATAAACTTGAGATCTTTCTCTTATATGTCCTTCTCCAGACACTCTCCAGGAGGCCAGAACTGAACACTATGGATGTGGTCTCACCGGGGCAGAGTACATGAGGGTGACTGAATCCACATTCCTGGATGTGTGGCAATGGAAAGGCTGTCCTTGGATAGATAATTAAGCAGATAAAAATCAAACACAATGGCTTAGTTTAAGAGGTAGGTGAATTCCTAGTGTAAGATTAATAGGTACTTTTAAATAGTTTTTAATTTTAGAAGAAATTGTGTCAATCATCGTAAGGAATCATTCTGATGTAATGGAAAGAATGCTAGTCTTAGAATCAAGAATGACAGGAGTTCAATCTCTACTTTTACTAGTTATACAACTGGTACGTTGATGCTCCTCAGTTTGTCTGTGTGTAAAATAGGGATACTGCCCTCCTTGGGTTGTCTTATACAGTGATCTTAAGCAACCAATAAACACTTATTAAGTACTTACTATGTGCAGGGCACTGTGCTAAGTGCTAGGGGAACAAAAAGAGGCTCAAGACAAGCCATGCCCTTTAAGGAGCTTATAGTCTAATGGGGAGACAGCATGCGAACAAAACAAGCTATGTATAGGAGAAATGGAAAATAATTATCAAAAGGAAGGCACTGGGGCAGCTAGGTGGCGCAATGGATAAGGCACTGGCCTTGGATTCAGGAGGACCTGAGTTCAAACCCAGCCTCAGACACTTACTAGCTGTGTGACCCTGGGCAAGTCACTTAAACCCCATTGCCCTGCAAAAACAAAACAAAACCAAAACAAAAGGAAGGCACTGGAATTAAGAGGGGTTGAGGAAGACTTTCTGTAGAAGGTGTATTTTATTTGGGTAATCTACGTAAATTACTTTTCAATTTCATAAATAACAGATCCCCTCATTTTATTGATGAGAAAATGTCTGCTCCAAAAGGTTAGTGACATACTCAAAGGTTGCACACAATGAGTTTAAGAGCCTTCTTCATTTTATGGAGGAGAAAATTTCAATTCAAAAAGATTAGTGACATGCCTACAAGTATGTTTAAGAGCTCCCTTCACCTCTTCATGGATGAGGAAACTGAGTTCAAGATGGTTAGTGATATGCCCAAAGATCAAATAGGGAGTTTAAGAGACTCCCTCAGGCAGAGCCAAGATGGCAAAGGAGAGGCAGTAACCCACCTGAGTTCTATCAACATTCTCCTCCAAACAATTTTAAAAGAATGGTGATAGAGCCAACAAAAGGTTAGAGTGAGACATTTTTCCAGCTTAAGACAATTTAGGAGATCAGCAGGAGAGGTCTGTGACACCAGGGTTGGGGCTGGCCCAGAGTGTACATGACAGCGACAGGTCTTAGAGGAGATTGCAACAGCAGCAAGAACTTTGGAAGCTTTCAGCCCAGAGATGGAAACTTTTTAGAAGGAGATTATCAGGACCCTTTGCTGGGGCTGGGTGCAGCTTGAATGCCCATAGGCAGTTCTAGGTTGTATTTCCAGGGTGAAGAGGAGTGCTTGTGGTGGGTCACAAGGGAGCAAGTACCCTGGTCACAGTTCCAGAGCTGAGAGGAATGCCTGTGGCTACCAGAGAGCAGGGGACCTGATTACAATTCCACAGCAAAGAGGAGTGCTAGTGCATGTGGCTACAGGGGAGCAGGGACTTTTCCTGGCTAAAGACCAGAGTGCAGACAAGGAAAGGAGTGACTATACCTCTCAGCAGATCACACCACCTTGAAAGCCCCCAAAACTTGCAGACCCCCAGAACTAGCTCTGAAAACAGCAGCATGAAAAAGACTGAAGCTTGGGACAGATGAGCAGAGCCCAACTTTTAACAAAAAGTTAAAAGTCTATTTCTAGCCTGTTTCTTAACAGGCTGGAAAAATGAGCAAACAAAAACAAAAACAAAAAAACAAAAAAACTTGACCATAAAAAGCTACTATGGTAGCAGGGAAAGCCAAGACATAAACTCAGAAGACAATGTGAAAACAGCTACCAAAAAAGCTTCTGAGTAAAATGCTAATTGGACTCAAGCCCAACAAGAATTCCTAGAAGAGTTAAAGAAAGAGATAAGAGTGGTAGAATAAAAATTGGGAAAAGAAATGACAGAGATGCAACAAAATTATAAAAATAGAATTAAGAGCTTGGTAAAAGAGGAACAAAAAATATTGAAGAAAACAACATACATATACATACACATACACAAACACACAGTTAGCTGGGTATAGAAATAAATCTTATCCAAAAAGGAGAAAAGAGGGGAAGGGGATAAGAGAAAGGTTGGAAGTGGAAGGTGGGGGAATGATAAGGGGAATGATAAAAAGGAGGGTGGATTAAGGGAGGCAATGATCAGAAGCAAAACAGACTTTTGAGGAGGGACCAGATAAAAAGAAAGAGAGAAGGATAAACAGAAGAAAATAGGATGGAGAGAAATACCGTTAGTAATCATAACTGTGAATGTAAATGGGATGATAAAACCAAAGCAGATAGAATGGATTAGAAACTAGAATTCAACAATGTGTTGTTTAAAAGAGACACCAGAAATAGATACCAACACAGAGTTAAAATAAGGGGTGGAAAAGCATCTATTATGTGAGCAGAATTAAAAAAAAAAAAATCAGGAATAGTAATCATGATCTCAGACAAAGCAAAAGTAAACATACCTAATTAAAAGAGATAATTAGGGAAATTATCTTTTGCTAAAGGTACCATATACAAAGAATATTTTTTAAAAAGTACAGCAAGTTTCTCTGAAAGACCTCAATTCTCAACTATATAGGGAAATGAGTCAAATTTATAAAAATAAGAGTCATACCCCAATTAATAAATGGTCAAAAGGTCTGAACAGTTTTGAGAAGATGAAATCAAAGCTATCTGTAGTCATTTGAAGAAATGCTCTAAATCCCTTTTGATGAGAGCAAATTAAAACAACTCTTAGGTATCACCTCATAACTATGAAATTTGCTAATAGGACAGAAAAGGAAAATGATAAATGTGGGAAAACTGGGACACTAATGCACTACTGTGGAGTTATGAGCTGATCCAATCATTCTGGAGAACAATTTGGAACTATGCCCAAAGGGTTATAAAACTGTGCATACCCTTTGACTTAGCAATACCACTACTAGGTATGCACCCCAATGAAATCAAAGTAAAAAGAAAAAGATCTCTAAGTACAAAAATATCTATAGCATCTTTTTTTGTAGAGACAAAAAACTGGAAATTAAGAACATGTTCATTAACTGGGAAATAGCTGAACAAAATATGGCATATTATTGTTTTGGAGTACTATTGTGCTATAAGAAATGATGAGCAGGATGCTCTCAGAAAAACCTGGAAAGACTTTGATCCAAGATAACTCTGAAGGACTTATGATAAAAAATGTGATCCATCTCTAGAGAAAGAACTGATGGTGTCTGAATACAGACTGAAGCATAATTTTTTTAAAGTTTATTTTTCTTAAGGTTTTTTTTTGGTCTGTTTTCTTTCACAACCTAATATGGAAATGTTTTGTATGATTACACATGTAAAACATATCGAATAGCTTGCCTTCTTAAGGGGGGGCGGAATTTGGAGAACAAAGTTTTAAAAACTGATATTAAAATTGCTTTTACATGTAATTGGGGAAAAATAAAATTCTAAACAAATTAAAAAGTTTTTAAAAAAAAATAAATGATGAGCAGGATGGTTTCTGAAAGACATGAGAAGACCTATATGAACTGATGCAAAATAAAATAAGCAGAACCAGGAGATCACTATATATAGTAACAGCAATATTGTAATGAAAATCAACTGTGAAAAACTTAAATGCTCTTTTCAATACAATGATCTAAGACAATTCTAAAGGACTCATGATGAAAAAATACTATCGCCCTCCAGAGAGAACTAATGAACTCTGAGTACAAATTGAAATATAATTTTTCACTTTATTTTTTTGTGTGATATGGCTAATACGGAAAAATGTTTTGCATGATTTCACATGTATAAATGATATCAACTGTTTGCCTTTTTACTGGGTGGGTGTGGGAAAGGGTAGGAGGGAGAGAATCTGGAACTCAAAAGAATGTTGAAAATAATAAAAATTTTTTAAAAGTGCTTTTTAGGTAATCCATAAAAAAGGGTAGCTAGGTGGTATAGTAATCAGGAAGACCTGAATTCTGAAATCCAGCCTCAAGACACTTCACTAGCTGGGCAAGTCTTTTAATGAACTCTGCCTTGGTTTCCTCATCTGTAAAATGAGCTGGAGAAGAAAATGGCAAACCAAAAATGGTACCTTTCCCCAGAAAACCCCAAATGCGGTCATGAAGAGTTGGCTATAAATTGGATAATCCTAAACAATCTCCTCCCAAAAAAAAGAGATGCCTTCATTTGATGGATGAGACAGCATTCTTGACATGCCCACAGTTCACACTTTTAAGAAACACCCTCTTATTTAGTGGATTAGAGAACTGTCGTTCAAAAAGGTTAGGGCCAAGCCCACAGGTCCTACAGTGAGTAAAAGGTACACCCTTTATTTGATGAATGAGAAAACTTCAGCTCAAAGTTCGTGCCATGCCCACTCATACAGGGGGTTTAAAGAGACCCTCTTATTTTATGGAGAGAAGCCTGGCTAAAACAGGTTAGTGAGTGCCATGCCCACAGGTCACACTGGCCGCTCGATGGCTGGGCTACCTCAAGAACTGACGATTCTTTTCCCACAGCATCCGAACCTTCATCAATTTCAAGCCTTCCTAAAGGGCCTGTACCTCCATCCATCCATTCATTCATTCATTCATTCATTCATTCATTCATTCATTCATTCATTCATTCATTCATTCATTCATTCCTCCCCTCCCCTCCAAGTGGCCCCTGCACGACCTCTGCCCCGGGGTCTGGCCCTGCCCTTCCTTACCTGGTTCCCCAGCACAGCCGTGGCACAGGCAGTGGACACCTCCCGGGGTCCGAACCACACGGAGGCCACATGGGAGGGCAAGCCCAAGATGAACACCTGTGCCACGGCGCACAGGCACTGGCCCAGCATGGTGACCCAATAGAGGTCCCTGGCCACGCTGCCGCACTTGACCCAGGCGCCCAGGGCGTTGAAGCCCGAGCCCAGCAGGGCCGTGAGGCGCAGGCCGCCCTTGTCCAGCAGCCAGGTGGCGGGGAAGATGAAGGGCACGTAGGCCAACATGTAGATCATGGAGAGCCAGTCGATGTCCGTCAAGGGCACGTCGTAGAAGTCCTCGAAGACGTTGCTGATGATGCTGTACTGGATCCACTGGAAGGCGTTGACCAGCGAGTACAGGCTGAAAATGAGGAGCACGACGAAGCGCCGCCGAGACAGCGCCGTGCGCCGGCCGCGGCCCCCCTCCTCCGCCTCCGCCTCCGCCTCCGCCTCGGCCTGGCCGCCGCGGGGAAGCAGGGGGACCAGTCGGGCCTGGGGCTCCTCCTCCTCTTCCCCGGGCTGGGGCTTGTGGAAGTCCCCCGCGGCGGCTTCGCAGAGCACCGGGTTCCCGTTCGCCGCGGCCTGGCAGGTTCCATTCGCCCGCTTGTCCTCCGACTCCCCCTCGGCCCTTAGGTGGCTGTTTGAGCTGGGAGTCCCGACCTCCGCCAGGTTTTCCTCCGCCTGCTCCGCCGCCGCGGCCGCTTGGGTCATGTCCCTCGGGGCGCTTAGGGCAGGTCGGGCACCCGGCCACCCCAATCCCCACCCCACCCCCGCCCCTCCCCGCCCCCGCCCCCGGAGCCTCTGCTAGCGAGCAGCGAAGGTCGCCCGACGGACGACAGACTCGGTAGCAGACTCCGACTCGCCGGGAGATGGCCTCCGCCCACAGAGCGCCCGGGGAAAAACCGGGCTGGAAAGGGGGCCGTGCCGGCCTCCTCCTCGGCCAATCAGAGTGCTTCTCGTCTTCGCGCCCGGCCAATCAGGGCAGCCGGAGGAGGTAGGGCGAGGAGTAAGGAAGGATTCGGGGTGTGGGAAGAGGGGAGAGCGTGGCTGGATGCTCGGGAGAATAGTGGAGGGAATGAATAGCCCAAGGGAGGCTTTGAAGGGCGGCGGTGGGGAGGGAAGAGGAAGGCTGGGAATGAAGTGCATGTGCTCCAGAGCGGGGAGCTGGAGGAAGCGGCGGTGGGAAAAGAAAGCAACCGAGGAGGAGAGAGAAAGACGCGAGAGATCGCAGGATGGGGGAGAGGGAGAAAGGAGAACTTGGAAAGGGAGACAGCATTCTGGTCGCCGGATTGTATCTATGAAGGATGCAGAAGTGGATACTGAGTGAGGCTTAATCTGTACCATTTAGCCATGAAACGACCTTTTACGGCAGAAGTAGCAAGGTTCTCTAGTTCCTGTTTTTGTTGTTTTCTCCCTTTGCTTTTTTTTATCCTTCCTTCTGCCCTTCCTCCCCCTTTCCTTCCTTCCTTCCTTCGTTCCCCCCACCTCTTTCTTTCTAATGGGCTCAGAATTCATACTTGAAAACATTGAACAGAAGAGCAAGGAAGAGAACCAAAGAGGAGTCCTGCCTATTTTGTGCATGAAGACTCCCTCCTCTTTCCAATCCTCCCCAGCCTTGTGTCCACAGGTTAACAGGGGATACAAGTACAAAAAATGAACTAATCCCTACTCATAATAAGCTTACAGCCTATGGGGGTTGACAACAAGGATGTGTACCAGTATATACAGCATAAATATTGTTAACCTGAAAATTAAAGAAACAATCAATATAGGAGAAGGAGCAGAGGAACTATAGCTAGTGGTATCGGAAGCTAGGAATACCCAAAGATGGGAACCGAGGACAGGGTTTTTAATGGGGTAACAGAACAAAAGGGAACCTTTGACAAAAGAAATAATAGGACAGTTCTTAATTTAAGTATAGGCTACTCTGAATAGAAACTACTTAATGTAGGTGGACCCTTTTTACATAATAACATAAAGTTCTGGGAGTAAGGTGGAGAACATTGGGAGGGGATAAATTGCTTGGGGGAAGGTCCATAAGTCTGGAAATGACAAAGACAGTCAGCCCCGGGGCAATTCATTTGTCTGGGAAAGAGGGGACTGGTTAGGGAATCAGTTCTCAGTAAATTTTGCAGTTCTCAATATAAAATGAATAAATATTAATATTTACAGAATATAAGGTATATAATATAAGGTAGTTTGGAAGGGAGGACACTAGCAGTTGGGAGAATCAGGAAGGTCAACAGGCAGATGATGCTTGAGTTTGAGCTGCCTCTTAAAGGGAGAGAGGGATTCTGAGGTGAAGGTGAGGAGAGACATGCATGTGGGATGGCCAGCCTGTTTATACCCATGGTACACAATGTACCTCTCCATTTTCCTTTACATAACACTCACCTTTAGTTCTTTGGAGCCAGTGGTATTTCATATCTGGCTGCCATATGACAATACCAGGAAATATTATTGAAAATATTTTATTTTCATGGGAAACTTTGGGTCATTAAAGCAGCTTTGTAATTTTCTAAAAGTAATCTAGCTTAGTTACCTCCTTTTCAAATCTGGGCCTAGATATGTTCCAGATATACATACTGTTGGAAAACTATCAAATATCCATCTAAATGCAGGTTGAAAACTGGATAATAGCCATTCTTTATCCATTTGGTCTTTTCCTGTGCAGATGGACAGGCCAAATGCCTTTGAGTGATTATAGATCTCTTCCAGGAGGCTTTGCAATGTCTTGAGGCATATTGTCATTTGCAAACTGAAGCATCTAAAATACCTCACCATCAGATTCTAGGAACCAAGCAGGAAATATCTTTGAACTCTCCCAAATTCACCTCTAAGCAGGTATAAAAGAGTACCCTAAAATGCATTTGGGAACAGCAGAACTAGCAAAAAGATGGGGTGAAACAATCTTCTAGCCCAAGAAAATTGGAAGGTCAGAAGAAAAGATATGTCTCATTTGGGTGAAAGGGGAATACAGCAAGCCAGCAGGATGTCCTGAACCTCCAGTGCAGCATGAGCAGGAAAATACCAATACCAGGAACTCCACCCTCCACTTCCCCACCAATGTATCTCAGCTCATGGGCAAATACCAGTGCTGGGACCCCACCATGTGTCTCAGCACAAGATCAGGTAAGCTTGCCAGACCCCAGCAGCCTCCAGCAGCACCAGCCACCTCTTACACCACCCCCATCCCCTTAGCACAGCATAGCACCAGGCACAAGGGTCGCCCATGGAGCTCAGGGCAACACTAGTCCAGTACCAGACAAACAGCTAGGACCTGCAGTTCCCAGCACAAGGAGGTTGGGACAGTGTCTCTTCCACCCCAGGAGCAGAAGTCATTTAAAAGTAAGAAAAAAGATGAGCAAAAAACAAAAAAGAAATCTGACCATAGAAAGTTTTTATGGTAACAGGGAAGGTCAAGACAAAAACTCAGAAGAGGACAACAGTGTCAAAACAAATTAAAATGGGAATTGGTTTCAAGCCCAGAAAGAACTCATGGAAGAGCTTAAAAAAGGAGTTTAAGAATCAAATAAGAGAGGTAAAAGAAAAATTGGGAAAAGAAATAAAAGTGATATAAGAGAATCATGAAAAAAGTTAACAGTTTGGAAAAAGAAAACAATTCCTTAAAAAGTAGAATTGCCCAAATGAAAAGGGAGCTATAAAATATAACTGAAAAAAATAGTTCCTTAAAAATCAGAATTGGACTTTGAGACATCAAGAATAACTCAAACAAAAATCAAAAGAATGAAAAAATAGAAGAAAATATAAAATACCTCATTGGAAAACAACTGACCTGGAAAATAGATCTAGGAGAGATAATCTCAGAATCACTGGACTATCTGAAAGTCATAATGAAAAGGAGGACCTGGACATCATACTTCAAGAAATTGTTGGGGCAGTAAGGTGGCACAGTGAATAAAGCACTGGCCCTGGATTCAGGAGGACCTGAGTTCAAATCTGGCATCAGACACTTGACACTTACTAGCTGTGTGACCCTGGGAAAGTCACTTAACCCTCATTGCCCCACAAAAAAAAGAAAAAGAAAGAAAAAAAAAAGAAATTGTCAAAGAAAACTGCCCTGATATCCTAGAACAAGAGGGTAAAATAGACATTGAAAGAATCCACATATCACCTTTGGAAAGAGATTCTAAAATTAAAACACCCAGGAAGATTATAGCCAAATTCCAGAACTCCCAAGTCAAGAAAAAAAATACTTCAAGCAGCCAGAAAGAAACTTTACCTATCAGGGAGCCACAATCATGATTACACAGGATTTAGCATCTGCAACATTAAAGGGTCAGGGGTTATAAAATATATTCTGGAAGGCAAAGGAACTAGGATTACAACCAAGAATCAATCACCTACCTGGTGAAATTGAGCATAATCCTTTGGGGAGGGAAGGTCATTTCATGAAATAGAAGGTTTTCAAACTTTCATAAGAAGATCAGAGCTGAACAAAAAAAGGTAAAAAGGAAAGAGAAAATATAAGAGATTCAATAGGGCTAAATTGTTTACATCCCTACATGGGAAAGTGATACTTGTGATATTTAAGAACTATATCACTAATAGTGTAATTAAAAGAAGTATACATAGATAGAAGGTATAGGTATAAGGTGAATTTAAGGGAATAACAAAAAATTAATTAAGGGGCAAGAGAGGATTGTTCTGGGAGCAGGAGGAAGGGAGAGATAGAATGGGGTAGATTATCTCACATGAGGAGATGGGAAAGATCTATTACAGTGGAGGGGAAAATGGGAGGGTGGTCAGTGGGCATCACTTGAACATTACTCTCATTGGAATTGGCTCAAAGAGGCAATAAAATACATAATCAGTTAAGTATAGAAATATATCTTACCCTACAGGAAAGTAGAAGGGGAGGAGATTAAGTAAGGGGACAGGGGACTGATAGATTGAGAAAGACAGTGGTCAGAAACAAAACATGAGTGAAGAGGGAAAGGATGAAAAGAGAGAGGGGACAAACGAGTTAAAAATAGGATGGATGGAAATACACAGTTAATAATCATAACTGTGAATGTGAATGGGATGAGTTCACCCATAAAATAGAAATGAATATCAGAATGGATCAAAAACCAGAATTCTACAATATGTTGTTTACGAGAAACACATTTGAAGCAGAGAGACACAGTAAAGTTAAGGGGCTGATGCAAAAATCTATTATACTTCAACTGAAAAAAAAAAACATGATCACAAAGGAAAAACAAAAATGTATCTAATTAAAAGAGATAAGAAAGGAAACTACATCTTGCTAAAAGGTACTATAGATAATCAATACTTAATATATGTGCACTGACATACCCTTTGACCCAGCAATACCACTTCTGGGTCTTTTTCCCAAAGAAATCATGGAAAGGGGAAAGGGACACACATGTACAAAAATATTTATAGCTGCTCTTTATGTGGTGGCAAGGAATTGGAAGTTGAGGGGATGCCCATCAATTGGGGAATGGCTGGACAAGTTGTGGTATATGAATACAATGGAATACTATTGTGCTGTAAGAAACGATGAGCAGGAGGAGTTCAGAGAAACCTGGAGGGTCTTGTGTGAGCTGATGATGAGTGAGATGAGCCGAACCAGAAGAACATTGTACACAGTATCTTCAACCTTGAGTGTTGATCTACTGTGATGGACTATATTCTTCTCACCAATGCAATGGTACAGAAGAGTTCCAGGGAACTCATGATAGAAGAGGATCTCCAAATCCAGGAAAAAAAAAAAAAGAACTGTGGAGTATAGATGCTGATGAACCATACTATTTCTTTTGTTTTTGGTGCTGTTGTTTTTTCTATTTTGAGGTTTTTCATCATTGCTCTGATTTTTCTCTTATAACATGACTAATGCAGAAATATGATTAATGTTATTATGTGTATATATAACACATATCAGATTATCTGCTGTCTAGGGGAGGGGGGAGGGAGAGGAGGGAGGGAGAAAAATCTGAAATTGGAAAGCTTGTATAAACAAAAGTTGAGAACTATCTTTACATGTAACAGGAAAAAAAAATAAAACACTTTATTAATTAAAAAATATATATGTGCACTGAGTGGTATATCATCCAAATGCTTGAAGGAAAAGTTGAGTTACAGGAGGAAAATAGACACCAAAACTAAACTCATGGGGAGCCTTAACTGTCCCCTCTCAGAATTAGATAAATCCAACCAAAAAAATAAACAAGAAAGAAATTGAAGTGAATAGAATTTTAGAAAAGTTAGGAATGACATAGCACCTACATAAAAATTGACTGTGTGTTAGGGCATAAAAACATCCAAATCAAGTGTTAGAAGGGTAGAAATATTCTTGGTTCCCTTTTGGATCATAATGCAAAAAAGAAATTACATTTAACAAGGGGAATGGAAAGGTAGATTAAAATTTAATTGGAAATGGACAGCTAGGTGGCGCAGTGGATAGAGCACTGGCCCCGGAGTCAGGAGTACCTGAGTTCAAATCTGGCCTCAGACACTTAACATTTACTAGCTGTGTGACCCTGGGCAAGTCACTTAACCCCAATTGCCTCACTAAAAAAAAAAAATTAATTGGAAACTAATCTAATTCTAAAAAATAAGTGGGTCAAAGAACCATTCACCAGAAAAAGAGCTGCTATAAATATATTTGTACATGTGGGTCCTTTTCCCTTTTTTATGATCTTTTTGGGATATAGACTTAGTGGTAGTATTGCTGCATCAAAGGGTATGCACAGTTTTATAGCCCTTTAGGCTTACTTCCAAATTGATGTGTGAAATGGTTGAATCAGTTCACAACTCCATTAACAATGCATTAGTGTTCCAATTTTCCACATCTCCAACATTTATCATTTTCCTTTTTTGTCATATTAGCCAATCTGATAGGTGTGAGGTGGTACCTCAGAATACTTTTAATTTGTATTTCTCTAATCAATAGTGATTGAGAATTTCAATGCCTCTTAAGGAAAAATTAACCTAGCTTGCATTCAGTTAGTCTGAAAGTCAATATGCATTTATTAAACACATACTTCTTGCCGGGAACTGTACTAAATACTGGAGGTGTGAAGAAAAGCAAAAACATGATCCCTACTCTCAAGGAGTTTGCATTCTAATGGGGAAGACAACATGAACTGGTTGGATGAGGAAGAAGAGCAGCCTCCTGCAGAAGGTAGGATTTGAGCCTAGTCTTAAAGGAAGTCAGGAGGTGGAAGAGCAGAGGTAGAACATTTCAGGCATGGGAAACAACCAAAGGTATAGATTTAAGAGATGGAGTATCATGTGTGAGGAAATGCAAATAGTCCACCATCATGATATCATAGAGTGCATGGAATGGAGTAAAGTGTAAAAAGACTGGAAAAGTAAGAAGAGGCTAAAGTGTGAAAGGCCTTAAATGCCAAACAGAGGATTTCCTATTTGATATTAGAGGTAATAGGGAGCTACTGGAGTTTATTAAGTGAGGGGGGAAGGGAGCATATGTGACATGTCAGACCTGCAGTTTAGGAAAATCACTTTGGCAATTGAGTAGAGAGAGATTTAATGAAGGGAAACCAACCACAAAGCTATTACAATAGCCCACTCAAGCAAGATGATGAGAACATGGTGACAATTCTATGAATAACAAGAAAAGCAATGTTTTGAAGGTAGAAGTGACAAGACTTGACATGATAAGCATCAGAGTCAGACTTCATTGGCCTCCTGGAACACCATGGTCTTTGTTGTTGTTGTTGATCCTTTGTTCTTGAAGAGGACCAAAGACATCATGAGTGTGATATCTTGACTTGTGTATGAATTTGGATTTGAATGAGGTAGATCTGAAGAAAGCTGTCAGCCTTGCTTTCTTTTCCAGAGTCATTGGAGTCCAGTGGCAAGATAAAAGTCAAGATAACTGAAAATGACCCAGGATGCAGTGGGTGACCTTGGTCTTTCTACATTAAGGTCTTTTCCAGGTGTCAGTTTGTCTGAAGCCCATTTAATGACTAAGGGCTAGGAAGAATTAAGACAAAAGATAGCCCAATTTACCATCTCAAAGATATCAGTCTGGGAGGGGAAGACTCTTAGAATCTCTAGAATGAGAACACTCATTTTTTAAACCATTAGTACCTAAATAATGAGGCATGGAGGCAGCTAGGTGGCACAGTGGATAAAGTACTGGCCCTGGATTCAGGAGGACCTGAGTTCAAATCCAGCCTCAGACACTTGGCATTTACTAGCTGTGTGACCCTGGGCAAGTCACTTAACCCTCATTGCCCCTCAAAAAAAGAAAAAATAATAATAATGAGGCATGGGCTGGGCCTATTATTGTCCTTTCAATGAAAACTGGGTTTAAAGATGTACAATGGGTTTCTTAAAAGATTGTTTTTCTGAACTATATTTCAAGAAATCAAAAGTGAAAACTGGAGGACACAAAGAAATTATCCCAGTTTAAAAAGAAATGAAAGGGGCAGCTGGGTGGCTCAGTGGATAGAGCACTGGCCCTGGAGTCAGGAGTACCTGAGTTCAAATCCAGCCTCAGACACTTAACACTTACTAGCTGTGTGACCCTAGGCAAATCACTTAACCCCAATTGCCTCACTAAAAAAAAAAAGAAAAAGAAATGAAGAAGCATTGCTCTAGGTCACACTTAGGTAAGTAGAAGTAAAGGTGGGATTGGACTCATTTCCTTTGACTACCAATCCAGTGCGCTTTCTACTATATAACAAGAATAATATACTGAAATCTTTTAATAAGAGAACTTTTGATATGGGGAGAAAGCACAGGGGTCCTTAGGATTCCTCTGTAAAGAATTACACTCTCGCTCAAGTCCTATTTAGGAATAAAAGAACAGGTTTATTGGGAGTACAAGAGAAACTGGCTGGGAGGAAGGTTTAAAAAAATGCGTTCCTCCCTGACTAGCTTGGGGAGTGCTCTTTTATAGCACCAAGATGGCGTGGGTAAAATGTCCCTTATTGGACGATGGGTTGGAAGTTGTCTGGTGGTGGGTTGTCGTAGTTTGATGATGGGTCATGAGCAATCTGGTGATGGGTGTTAACTCCATCCTGGTGGGTCCGAGCAGTCTGCTGATAGGCAGTTCCTGTGTCCTCTCCAGGTGTAGCCACACCTAACAGGATTACCTCATCCAGGTGGTGAGGAGGATGGGAAGGTGGGGTGGTGGTCCTAGAGCTTGCTCAATTCAGTCCAGTGCTGCTTATCTTTTTTGGGTGTGTCTGTCCTTGGTTGAGCTCAAGGAGAGGCCTCCTGGATTTCAGGAGAAAACTCCTGGGGTTTCAAGGTAAAAGTTCCCATAATACTTTTTCCCCCCCAGGGCAGTGGGGGTTAAGTGACTTGCTCAGGGTCACACAGCTAGTAAGTGTCTGAGGCTGGCTTTGAACTCAGGTTCTCCTGAATCCAAGGCTGGTGCCTTATCCACTGTGCCACCTAGCTGCCCCCTCTCCCATAACACTTTTAAAACATTTTATTGTATCTTTATTGATGCAGTTTGTTTTTAGATCACATTAATTTTCAAATATAGCACCATCCTTCTTCTAGTCCCTCCCCACCTTTCCACTCCGCTTCCATTTTATTATCTACCAAGGACTCTTTGATCCAGTGACACTAGACTCCTTATTCCACAAATAAGATTCTCTGGCTCCAGGCATTTTCTCTGGCTGTCCCTAGGCTTGGAATACTCTCTGTCCTCATCTGGTCTTCTGGTTTTCCTAGCTTCCTTCAACACTCAACTAAAATCCCATTTTCTATAGGAAGTATTTCGCAGCCCCTCCTAATTCTAGTGCCTTGCTTCTGTTAATTATTTCCTACTTGTCCTGTTTGTATCTTATTTCTACATATTTGTTTGCTTCTTGTCTCCCCATTAGAATGTGAGCTTTTGGGGGACAAGGACTGTTTTTTTGCCTCTTTTTGTGTCCCCAGCACTTAGTCCAGTGCCTGGCATATAGTAGGTACTTAATAAGTGCTTGTTCTCCATTATACAAAGATGAATTAAGACGTGGTCCTTACTTTCACGTCACTTATACTCTAGTAGGAGATAGAACATGACACAAATAATTATGATATAAAGTGTCAAAATGACATCAAAGAGATATAAAATGCCACATTAGTTCAGAGGAGAAACTACTAGATCATCTGGACATTATCAATTTCTTTGTGTCAGCTTGTGGCCCTAATAAAATTTGAACAGGTAGCAAGGTAGGATAAGTGGTAGGAAGTAATTAATAATAATGGGATTAATAGAGGAATCGGCCCCCAACATCACTGATAAATGAACAATTTCTAACTCAGTCATTTGTCATCCTAGGAAATGTTTCTAGTTGGGAAACCTATATGACAGTCAAATTTTATAATACGTAAATACAATTTATATTTCGACTCTTAGGCAGAAAAAGCATAACTCATTAAAAACAAATTCCAAGAAAACTACATTGATGGGGGGCAGTCCCTTAGCCTAAGTCAGGAGCTTTGTTTAACAATAAATGTTTTCCATGCATAGCAACTGCCATGGACCAAATCAGTGGGTCAATTGTGATCCTAGCCAATGCCTTATCAGTTGCTAGGCAACAATATATTTTTCCCCTTTAACTGTCACATCCCTTCAGACCTCAGGCCTTTTTGATTTCTCTGTCACAAGGGATACTGTCTCTTTCAGCCTCCCAACATATTCGCACTCAAACAAACAAACAAAAGAAGCCACTTAATAATCCTCAGCTGAGACACACCTGCTGCATCCAAAGTTTAGGTAATGTACCATCTTATATTTCCAAAGATGTTTTTGGTTTTGGTCTAGATCTGTGATTTCATCATTATGAAAACTCCTCTTCAAAAATTGGTCTGTAATCACATATCACATAGTTTTAGAGAGATTGCCCAGCACACCAAGAGGTTTAGTGAAATTTACCTGGGCTTACACAGATATATGAGAGGCCAGACTTGAACCCTGAACCCCTGACCTACCTAACTCCAAAGTGAATCCTTTATCTACTAAACCACTCCATCTTGTCTTATATTTTTCTTTTTTTTTCTTTGCAGGGCATTGGGGGTTAAGTGACTTGCTCAGGGTCACACAGCTAATAAGTGTTAAGTGTCTGAGGCCAGATTTGAACTCAGGTCCTCCTGAATCCAGGGCCAGTGCTTTATCCACTGTGCCACTTAGCTGCCCCCTCCATCTAGTCTTAAAAAAAAAAATTAATTACTTCTGAAAAATATTCACCCAAACCAAGTACTTTGGGAAGAGGATGTATCTGAATCATTGTAAATATCCAGAACAAAGTTTTAATTCAAGCAGGGACCCTGGAAAGTAAGAGATTAAAAAAGAACATCACCTCACTCCTCCATTTTGCCCTCAGCCCCTACACCAGGAAGGATGAGCACTGGAAATAAAAAGGGTATAAGTAAAATTTTAGACCAAAAAGTTTAGTATGTCTCATAAAAGTTGAAATTAAATTAAAATTTAAAAAGTTAAGAGTAGAAAAAAAGAATGGACTTTGTTCAACTTGCTTCTTCCAGCCACTTAATTTTTTCAGCTGAGGCAATGGAAACACAAAATTTAAAGTAAATAACCTGGTGCAGCTAGGTGGTACAGTGGATAGAGCACCGGCCCTGGAGTCAGGAGTAGCTGAGTTCAAATCTGGCCTCAGACACTTAGCACTTACTAGCTGTGTGACCCTGGGCAAGTCACTTAACCCCAATTGCCTCACTAAAAAAAAAAAATTTAAAAAAAAAATAACCTGCCAAAATTCACACAGGTATTAAAAGACAGAACCAGGATTTCAAACCCAAGTCCTTCAACTCCAAATCTAAGTATTTTTCTGCAATACTATGATGCCTTGGATTCCTTGGAGATTTTTAAAAATTCCATGCTCCTCTTCTCCAGTTAGCATTACTAGTTGATACTTAAAAATTACTGTTTAGACAGTTTTCAGATGAAGAAATTAAAGCTATCTAGTCATATGAAAAAACATTCTAAGTCACGATTGATTAGAGAAATGCAAATTAAAACTACTCTGAGGTACCACCTTGTACCTATCAGATTAGCTAATTTGACAAAAAAGGAAAACGATTAATGTTGGAGAAGATGTGGGAAAATTGGAACACTAATGCATTGTTGGTGGAGTTGTGAACTGACTCAACCATTCCAGAGAGCAATTTGGAATTATGCCCAAAGGGCTACAAAACTGTGTATACCTTTTTTTTTTTTTTTTTTTGGTGGGGCAATGGGGGTTAAGTGACCTGCCCAGGGTCACACAGCCAGTAAAGTATCAAGTGTCTGAGGCCAGATTTGAACTCAGGAACTCCTGAATCTAGGGCCAGTGCTTTATCCACTGTGCCACCTAGCCGCCCCTGTGTATACCTTTTGATACAGCATTACCACTACTAGGTCTTTATCCCAAAGAGATCATAAAAAAGGGAAAAGGACACACTTGTACAAAAATATTTCTAGCAACTCTTTTTGTGATGGCAAAAAATTGGAAATTAAGGGCATGCCCATCAATTGGGAAGTGGCTGAACAAGATATGGCATATTATTGTTTTGGAGTACTATTGTGCTATAAGAAATGATGAGCAGGCAGATTTCAGAAAAAATCTGGAAAGACTTGACATGAACTGATGCTGAGTGAAGTGAGCAGAACCAGGAAAAAATTTTACACAGTACCAGCAACATTGTGTGATGATCAACTGTGAATGACTTAGCTCTTCTCAGCAATACAATGATCCAAGACAATTCTAAAAGTCTTATGATGAAAAATCCTATCCAAATCCAGAGAAAGAACTATGGGGTCTGAATGCAGATTTTCAATTTTTTGTTTTGTTTTTTTGTTTTTTCTTTCTCCTGGTTTTCCCCCTTTTTTCTGATTTTTCTTTTACAACATGACTAATGTGGAAATATGTTTAACATGATTGTACTGTAGAAATTTATATCAGATTGCTTGCTTTCTTGGGGAGGGGGGAGTGAAGGGAGGAAGGGGGAAAATTTTGGAACTCAAAATCTTACAAAAATGAATGTTGAAAAATATCTTTATATGTAATTGGGAAAAATAAAATATTATTAAGTGGGGGGGGAAAGACCAAGCTGAAAAGATGGTGTGGAGAAAATAACAAAAATTCTATTTCATGTGTATGTGCATACATTATACATATATAATGTAAGTGAGATTTTCCCCACCCCTTAGTTATAAGAGATTAAATATAGTTAAAAGTGATTTAATTATGATAATAATCAGCATATGAACTGAAAATTGTGATTTATTATATTTAGATATCTTATTTTAATTGTATTAGTAGATTAAGTCTCTCTTCTTACTGTTTAATAATGTCAGATGATAACTTTCCAATGTCAAGCATTAAGTAATATCACAAGATACAATAGTCAGAAATACTATATTTTAGAAACCACAAGTGTTATTCCTGACTCAAGGGGGTCATGCAGCTCACTAGTGATATACTTGATTAGAAGGGATCATGCAGCTTATGACCCTCTTGCCACAAGAAGGCTGATATGAGTAATGGAAAATGCTGACATTTGTCATATAGGCAGTTTTAGTATTTCCTAAGAAGATGCTTTAATTTTAGATACTTTTTAATTATTATTGTACAGAAGCATTCAAGGTCTGGAAGGGGTATAAAAACGCATAGATTTTGTAACTCAGGGTCTTTTGGCAGGTTCACCCCTGCCAGAGGCTGGCTTTATTGTGAGATAGGCCTTCTGTCAAAAACTTATTTTCTATGGCTTAGAGACTTTGTTGTTTCTGTTCCTCCATTGGACTTAGATATTTTCCTGACAATTTAATAGGGGTGTGTATGTGTATGTGTGTGTGTATATATATATATGTGTGTGTGTGTATGTATGTATATATGTATATATATACACATCCCATGCATGTGTGTATATATACTATATATATGTGTGTATAATATTTGTGTATGTGTGTATACACACACACACACACACATATATATGTTGAATTTGTTATCTGAACATGTGAACATCTTCTTACCCTCCCCCCCCACCTTTGTAGAATGTAACTTCCTGTGTCCTGTTTGAATTTGTATCCCTAGCATCTGCCACAATGTGTGGCATATAATGATTGATTCCAGACCAATTGAAAAACAAATTTTGGGTACATTCCCTGTCAAAGAATTGTTAGTTCTCCAAATCAGCTGAAGGAACATATTCTGTATGGCCAACTCAGGGAGGAAGAAGGTGTGTTTGTTTTGAATTGCAGTTTTTTTTTTCAAGGAAACTATGAATTGTGCAAGAAACAAAACATATGAGGATTTCTATGAATCCAGTTTATGAAATGCTATTTTCCCAAAATTACCTGAGTTTGCAAGAGTATTTCCTTAAAAACTAAGAAATAGCTTATGAGGTGGTTACTGCTGCTTGGCAACTTTTAAAATGATTACCCAGGTTTCATTTGCTTAGCACTTTTTTCTAAATTCTATCCTTGAAAAGAAACTTGTCAAACCTGATTTTGAAGAGGGTGCTCTCTTTTTAAGGGCAGATGGTATTAGCCACTTAACTCCCTCAAGAACCAAGTGTTCACAATTAGGATCTTGTAGTCTCTACTTTTTATTGGGGAAAATAGATGTAAGTAGGAACTTTAGAATGATATTAAGTAAGTATGTACTGTGTAAGTCAGTCAACCGGCATGTGTTGACTTCCTGTTGCATGTTTAGTATAGACATAAGCATGCTAAGGGAACCTGAAAATAGAAACAAACAGAAGGTGTGGTACCTTGCCTTCAAGGATTTTACACATTAATTGGGAAAACAAAATAGAAACACAAAATAATGCCAAATTGATCATGACCAGGCTTTTAAACATTTGGTGAAACCTGAAGACTTCAATAAAAGGATATTTGTGTTCTTCAGTCTTCCTGCTTTAAAAAAATATATATTATTTTCTCCAATTGCATGAAAAACAATTTTTAACATTAATTTATTTAAAACTTTGAGTTCTAAATTCTCTCTCCCTCCTTTTTCCCCCTCCCTGAGACAGTAAGAAATCTAATATAGGTTATACATGTGCTATAATGTAAAACATATTTCCATCTTAGTCATTTTGTGAAAAAAAAAACAACTGAACCCCCTTCCCCTCACCTCAAAAAAGTGAAAAATAGTATACTTCAATCTGTATTCAGCTCCATCAGTTCTTTCTCTGGAGGTAAATAACATTTTTCAACATGAGTCCTTTGAATCATTGTATTGCTGAGAAAAACTAAGTCATTCACAGTTGTTCATCATACAATGTTGCTGTTATTGTGTACGATATTCTCCTGGCTCAGCTCACTTCACTCAGCATCAGTTCATGTAAGTTTTCCAGGTTTTTCTGAAATCCACTTGCTCATCATTTCTTATAGCACAAGAGTATACCATTACATTCAAATACCCACAACTTGTTCAGCCATTTGCCAATTGATAGGCATCCCCTAAATTTCCAATTCTTTGCCACCACAAAATCTGTTTGGGATATAGACCTATTAGTGGTATTGTTGGATCAAAGGGTATACACAGTTTGGTTGCTTTGGGGGCATAGTTCCAAATTGCTCTCCAGAATGGTTGGATCAGTTCACAACTCTACCAACAATGTATTTGTGTCCCAATTTCCCCCCATCCCTTCTAACATTTATCATTTTCCTCTTCTGTCATATTAGGCAATCTGATTGCTGTGAGATAGTATCTCAAAGTTGTTTTAATTTGTAATTCTCTAATCAAAAGCAATTTCGAGCATTTCTTCATAGGAAAAGCTTGGATTTCTTCATCTGAAAACTGCTTGTTCATATCCTTTGATCATTATCAATTGGGGAATAACTTGTATTCTTATAAATTTGACTCAGTTCTCTACATATTTGAGAAATGAGGCCTTATCAGACACACCTGCTATAAAAATCCCCGCCCCCCCCCCATTCCTTTTCCTCTTGGTTGCATTGGTTTTTGTTTGTTTTTTGCTGCAAGAATTTTTAAGTTTTATATAATCAAAGTTATCCATTTTACATTTTGTAATGCTCTCTGTCTCTTGTTTGGTCATAAATTCTTCCCTTCTCCATAGATCTGACAAGTAAACTATTCCATGTTCCCCTAATTTGCTTATGGAATCATACTTTATATCTAAATCATATACCTATTTTGACCTATCTTGATATATGGTATGAGATGTTGGTCTATACCTACTTTCTGCCATATTGTTTTCCAGTTTTCATAGAAGTTTTTGTCAAATAGTGAGTTATTGTCCCAAAAGTTCTCCTTTTCTTAAAACCTTTTGTAATGTAGCTTCTAACCTTATCGCTTAACTAAATCTGCTCTCTTCAAAGTTACCAACAATTTTAATTTCCAAGTCTGATGGTCTCTTCTTAGCCCTCATCCTTACTGTCTACTGCATTTGACACCACTGACCACCTTCTCTTCCTATCCTCTCTCTATTCTTTTATTTTTTATGACTTCTCACCAGTTTCGCCTCTTACTTAGCTGATCATTCCTTATGCATCCATGCCATGCCCTCTAAGTCTAAGTGTTCCCTTTTCAAAGCCCTCTTCTTTTTATATATCATCTATATGCCGATGACTCAGATAATATTAGAAAATATTCAGTCACAGTTTCTCCACTGAGCTTCCATCCTGCACCTTCAGTTATCTACTGGCTATTCCAAAGTGGCTGTCCTAAAGACATCTCATACTCTACATGTCCATAACTGAATTTATATATCCAACTAATAGTAACCTAGGTGTTCTGCATCTTCCTAATATAGGAATTGTTTGATTAAAAATAATTTCCAATTTAAGAAACAAAACTGGGCTTAAATGTAGGCAAATCTTACTGATGTTAAGTTACGATTTCTGGAACTCTGGGAAGGCCTTTGGTGCTTTCCAAATATCATTCCCACCAGCTTCTGGTTAATGCCTTATACCCAATCAGAACTTTTTTCTTTTAGCTTAAAGCTTAGTAAGACCTATCAAAAGGTGAATGTCTGTAGAAGGTGTGATACTTTATGCTATTCATCTTTTATATCTTAGGATTAGTTTTATACACTTTCCTACTGGCAAATTTTGATGGAAGAGCAAAAAGAATATGAGGGTATCATTGTCCTTTGTGAAGAGGACCATGCCACCAGGAGGTGATGTCATGACTTGCAGCTGAATTGGATTTAAGTGAGGGAGGTCTGTGCAAAGTTACCAGCTTCACTCTCTCCTCCAGAGCCATCTGGATCCAGTGGCAAGATATTAGTCATTTTAGGAAAAGGACAAAAGTGAGAGAAAGAGTGAAAAATGGAGAGTTTACAAGGCCAAAGACAAACTTTATTTATTAAGCAATTTTTGCCTAGGGCTAGCCCTTATCATAATATTACTTTACTAAGCGCATACATTAATAGTCTTTATGGGTCTCTACCCTCGATCTAATGGCTAAATGCTACCAATTAGTACTTTCTAACCATTCACAAATGCTATATAATATAACAACTCCTCTAACAAAAGAACATAGAGTTTCATCATGATGGCAAAGTGAATGAGCCCAGCTCCTCAATTTCTCTTAAATAGATTAAGACGCCTCCAAATAAATAAATAAATATAAAAATAAGTATAGGAAAAGCTTTGGGATAAACCAAAGAAATTCAAAAGACAACAGCCTTTTTCATATGCCATAATAAGTTCCAAGTATATGACTTAAAAAATAAAAGATCAGGAGACCTAGGCTAGGAGAATGTTTAATCAATGGATAGAACAAAAGAGAAAATGTAAAACAGAACTTAGATTATATGGAATTGAAAACTTTTCCATGAATAAAATCAATAGTGCCTAGGATAAGGGAAACCGAACAAAAAATCTTTACATCAAATAACTGATACGGGATACTGATCAAAGATATATAAGGAATTTAACACAAATATAAGACCAAGAGTTATTCTCCAAGTGGATAAGTGGTCAAAATTTTTTCATGAATTAAACATTTAAAATTTATTTTATTTTTGTGTATAGAATAAAACAAGCATTTCTATAACATAGTATAATAAAAAGATGAATGCGCATGAAACTGCAAATCTATTATGTACAACTTGCTATTTCTTTTAAATATATAATAAAGTTATCATGTAAATTTCTTCTCTCTTCCCTTTTTTCTACCCCACCCCCACTCTAGAGATGGCTACCATTAGACAAAAATACAGTTATTCCTTTCCCATGGTGACTTTCCCCACAGCAGTTTCTATATATCAATATATCACAGGTCAGCAAAAGAAATTAAATTTTGGGAGTTTTGCAGAAGGCACAGACAACACACAAAAGCCTGCAGATGACACAAAGCCTATTATCAAATACTTAACCCAAATTTAACAAAAAGGTACTGTAATGTAAACACCCCATAAAAGAAAAAAAAAGAATAAATTCAGACTTCTTTTCTGGTACACAGGGAGGACCAAAAAATTTTACATGGATTTTCCAGATCACAGGGGTGTCATATTCCTAAGTCCCCCTCACAATGTGAAAGGAATAACTCTGTCTATTTTCTTTCTTTTTTTAAGTAATAAACATTTTTATTTATAATTTTGGGTTCCAATTTTTATAGCTCATTCCCTCCCTCCCCTCCCCCTTCCCTGAGGCAGCAAACATCAGATATAGGTTACACATGTATGATTATTTAAAACATTTACCATATTAGTCATTTTGTAAAAGAAAACTTGAATAAAAGAAAAAAATGAAAGAAAGTGGAAAATAGCATGCTTCAGTTTGTGTTCCATCAATATCAGTTCTTTCTTTGGAGGTGGAGAGTAAGTTTCATCAATAGTCCTTTGAATTGTCTTGGATCATTGTATTGTTGAGAATAGTCAAGTCATTTACAATTCTTTATCAAACAATATTGCTGTCTCTGTGCACAATATTCTCTTAGTTTTGCTCACTTCACTATACATAAGTTCACATGAGTCTTCCCAGGCCTTTCTGAAATCATCCTACTTGCCATTTCTTATAGCACAATAATATTCCATCACCATCGTATACCACAACTTGTTTAGCCATTCCCCAATTGATGGGCATTCCTTTGATTTCCAATTCTTAGCCACCACAAAAAGAGCTGCTAGAAATATTTTTGTACAAATAGGTCTTTTTCTCTTTTGGGGGATGTCTTTGGGATATAAACCCAACAGTGGTGTTCCTGGATCAAAGGGTCTGCACAGTTTTATAGCCTTTTGGGCATAGTTCTAAATTGCTCTCCAGGATGGGTGGATCTTTATGCAACTCTACCATTAGCCTCTCGTCTTTTCTATATCCCCTCCAACATCCATGATTTTCCATTTTTCTTATATTTGCCACTCTGATAGGTGTGAGGTGATACCTCTGGGTTGTTTTAATTTGTGTTCCTCTGATCAGTAGTGTGTGGAAATTTATTTTGATTTGGGGACCCTACTTTTGGGCTGAGAATAGAAAGCCTTAGGCCCTCAGGGTCTCTTCTGTGTGGGAGGTGCTGTTGCCCCTCTGTATGAGATGCCAGGTCAGACAGCTAGGGGTAAAAGGCCCCCAGCTCCCTCCGACCTGAGCAGATCTATCCGAGAGATCCTGGGCTTCTCCAGGCCGGGTTCTGGCATAGCCTGTGCTGAGGCACATGATGCTCGAGCGTCCCCTTGGGATCTGTGGGGGTGCAAAAAAAGCCCTGAGATTTGAGTGGAGAAAAGGAAAACATATATATAGACATGGGAATTAGACTCAGGGGGGCCAGTGGACAAGATTAAAGGAGGCTGAACAAGATTAGAGGGGCGGCAAAGGCTGCAGAGGGCAGACTGATGGAGCAGACAGACAGACAGAACAGGAGGCAGCAGAGAGCACAGAAGTGGTCTGCACAGGGTACAGGTTGGAGAAAGCGAAGATTAAGAGAACAGGACACTGGAGCACTAGGAGAATGGAAGGAGAGGTCGGTGAGAGAGAAACACGGGTTCAGCTGTGGCAGTAAGGAGAGGAAAGTTAGAAGCAGGGGGATTTATAAAGTGAAAGGGGCTTGGAGTTAGAAAATAGCTGAGCAGTGAAAGTAGAGCATACCCTAAGGCAAGAGGTGGCAATGGCCCTTATTGTATTAAAAAAAAAGTACCCCCTGGGGCAATGAAGATGTACCACCATCATTACCATCAAGGACAAGGACAAATTCAAATGGGGAATTTTAGGTAGGTACTCATGACAGATCCACAGGAAATTATTGGGAAACTGGTTTTTTATTCAATTGTAGTGTAATGTCTGCTATAGGAAACTTTCAATTAAATAATATGCTCTTTCTCCCTGTCCACAAAAAAAAAAAGTACCAGCACTTTCAGGTGGAAAGGCCAGAACACAGTCAGGTTGTACATTTTATTTCCCTGTATTCTTATGTTTAACTAGCATCTCATAAATAAACTCTGCTTTGATTATTTAGTTAAGAGGCTTCTTAATCTTTTGCTTATCAATTTGGGAGCAGTGTGGAGAACTTTATAAATAGCCCACATAAAATTAATAGTAGTCAGATAGCCAGTTAGTCAAAAGTCCCAGATTAGTCCTCCAGTCAAATTAGCCCCCAAAATTAGCCCTAGTAAGTAAAAAATATTTTTACATTTGAATGGCACCCTAGATGGGACTTACAGCCCAGTTATAATTCTTCTAAACTTGTAATTTTTCATATAGTCATAATTTTTCATAAATCCAATCATATTATTTTTCAAGACTAGATTAGTTAGTAGTCATTTTTTTTACAATAAGTGAGAGCTTTTTTTCACATGACTATTAGGTAACTTTGATTTCTTTCTCTGAAAATAGCCTGTTCATATCCTTTTACCATTTATAAATTGGGGAATGACTTGTATTTTTTAAAATTAGACTCAGTTGTCTATATATTTGAGAAATAAGGCCTTTATCAGAGGTATTTGTTTCAAAAACTTTCCCAATTTTCTGCTTCCCTTGTAATTTTGGTTACATTAGTTTTGTTTGTGTAAAACCTTTTAAATTTTATATAATCAAAATGATATATTTTACATTTTGTTTTACTTTCTATATCTTCTTTGGTCCTAAATTCTTTCCCTGCCTATAAATCTGACATAAATAATTCCATACTCCCTTAATTTGCATATCATACTTTATGTGTAAATCATGTACCCATTTTGATCTTATTTTAGTATATGTTGTGAGATGTTGGTCTATACATAGTTTCTACCATACTGTTTTCCAGTTTTCATAGCAATTTTTGTCAAATAATGAGTTTTTGCTCCAAAAGCTTGGGTCTCTGGGTTTATCATATACTAGATTACTATATTACTATAGTCACTTACTATAGTGTAATTTGTACCTATTTTATTCCACTGATCCACCTCTCCATTTCTTAGCCAGTACCAGATTGTTTTGATAATTACCACTTTATAATACAGTTTGAGATCTGGTACTGCTATACCACATTCTTTTGAATTTTTTTTCATTGATTCCTATGATATACTTGAACTTTTGTTTTTTCCAGATGAACTTTGTTATTATTTTTTCTAGATCTATAAAATATTTTTGATAGTTTGATTGGTATAGTACTAAATAAATTAACTTAGGTAGGATTGTCATTTTTATTATATTGGCTCAGCCTACCCATGAGTAATTAATATTTTTCCAATTATTTAGATCTGTCTTTATTTGTATGAAAAGTGTTTATGTATTTCTGGTCTTATAGTTCCTGTGTTTGTCTTTGGCAGGTAGATTCCCAAGTGTTTTATATTAGCCACACTTATTTTAAATGGAATTTTTCTTTCTATCTGTTGTTTCTGGATTTTGTTGGTAATATATAGAAATGCTGTTACGTGGTTTATTTTGTATCCTGCAACTTTGCTAAAATTGTTAATAATCTCAAGTAGTTTTTTAGTTGATTCTCTAGGATTTTCTAAGTATAACATATTATCTGCAAAGCATTATAGTTTTGTTTCCTCATTACCTATTCTAATTTCTTTAATTTATTTTTCTTCTCTTATTTGCTATAGCTAACATTTCTAGTACAATATTAAATAATAGAGGTGATAATGGGCATCCTTGCTTCACTTCTGATTGTATTGGGAAGGCTTCTAGCTTATCCCTATTACAGTCCTTTGTGGTGAATATTTACTGCATTTTAGACTTCTCATTTTTCCTTTTCACTATATCTCCTGATTTTATAGAGAGAAAAACTGTTGAAACAAATTCTTGAAGCCCCCATGGTTTAGCTGTATGATTTTCAACACTCCCCTCAGTCCAGTTGCCAGACAGAGGAAAAAACCATAGCAGTACAGTTGGGGTGACTTCAGGCAAGGACAATATGTCCAGAGAATATCGACTGGGTGTTCCATATGTTCCTGCTTTTTGAAAAAATCTTCCCCCCCAAAAAAACTACTAAGACTGACACTGTTGTTATACAGTCATGTCTGACTCTTTGTGACCCCATTTGGGGTTTTCTTGGCAAAGATACTGGAGTGGTTTGCTGTTTCCTTCTTCAGCTCATTTTACAGCTGAGGAAACTGAGGCAAACATGGTTAAGTGACTCGTCCAGGGTCACATAGCTAGTAAGTGTCTAAGGTCAGATTTGAACTCAGCAAGATGAATCTTTCAGATTCTGGGGCCAACATTCTATCCACTATACCAGGGCTTTTTAACCTTTTTCCACTTGCAACCCCTTCTTGCCCAAGAAATGTTTACGCGACCCCAGGTATATAGGTATATAAAACAGGTATACATAACCTTTTACTGTTGTGAAATTTTTTGCAACCTCCAGATTCAGTTACAACAGGAATGCCTGCTTCCTTATGAGTACTTCTTTTCCCATTATTTGCTATGAAAATGGCATTTTATGTTAACCTCATAGAATATCATTCTCTCTCCCAAAGGCATCACACCTTAAAGTATAATTGAGCCTTTGGAGAACCCTCAACGTTAAATACAATGTCTAAAGTGCCTAAAGTGAGCAAGCGTATCCTGGAGATGAATGAACAACGAGAGAGTTGGTGCATGGTGGAAGCTAGAAATGATGTGACCTGGCTAAGACCTCAGAAGAGACATTTTTTACCAATTCAACATATGGCCACCGCAGAAATCAAGGAGACTGCTACCTCTGATACTGGCAGGAGCTCCTGGTCAGATTTATCCCACCCCGTTCACATCCAGAAGAGGCATTTCCCACAGAGAAGTAAGTAACTTTAACTGGATTCTCAAAAACAGTTTAAAGAGATATGTGTGTGGGGGCAGCTAGGTGGCGCAGTGGATAGAGCACCGGCCCTGGAGTCAGGAGTACCTGAGTTCAAATCTGGCCTCAGACACTTAACACTTACTAGATGTGTGACCCTGGGCAAGTCACTTAACCCCAATTGCCTCACTAAAAAAAAAAAAAAGAGATATGTGTGTGTGTGTGTCTTTGTTACATATATACATATATAAAACAATATAAAAGGAAAGAATATCATCTACATATGAAGGAGATAGACATTAGATTGGGTAAACTAAATGATAGTGTGTCCTTTCCCTATCCTAACATTTCCAATGCAGTAGATGTTTATTGCAGAATAACAAAATTGTAGAACTGGCATAGACATGAGAGATTATCCACTAGTCTCTGTCTGAGTTATTGATAACCCTCCTGAAAAATGATTACACAGCCTCCCCTTGGAGACATTCCAATGGCAGGAAATTCACTAACTGCCTAGGCAATCCATTCCATTTGGGGCCGTTTTTTTTGGGTTTTTTTAGTGAGGCAATTGGGGTTAAGTGACTTGCCCAGGGTCACACAGCTAGTAAGTGTTAAGTGTCTGAGGCCAGATTTGAACTCAGGTACTCCTGACTCCAGGGCTGGTGCTCTATCCACTGTACCACCTAGCTGCCCCTGGGGCCATTTTTTTAAAAGTTCCTTCTTTTGAGTCAAAAATCTTCCTCTGTGTGATTTCTAACTACTTTATCTCCATTCTGTCACCTGGGGGAACATAGAGCTGGAAATTACTCCAGAAACTATTTAGTCCAACCTCCTCTGTTGTAGAGATAAAGAAACTGAGGCCTGGAAAGGTGAAGTGACCACTTGTTCCTAAAATCTTCCCACAGGTAGTAAGCAAGAGGGTTTAAATAAAGGCCTGAGCCTATAGCATCAATTCCACTATACCACACAGTCTATCTCAGACTTCAGGACAACTCTAAATATTTGAAGGTAGCAAGCATATATGTGGCACCTTTCTGGGTTACATCCCCAGCAGACAGCTACTAGCTACCCTCAGGCTCAAGAATGTGAATCTATGGGTCCATACTCTTTTTTTTTTTTAATTTTTTTTTTTTTAGTGAGGCAATTGGGGTTAAGTGACTTGCCCAGGGTCACACAGCTAGTAAGTGTTAAGTGTCTGAGGCCGGATTTGAACCCAGGTACTCCTGACTCCAGGGCCGTGCTCTATCCACTGCGCCACCTAGCTGCCCGGGTCCATACTCTTAACATTTTAGCTCACAAGCTCCCATTTTTGAGTCCACCTTTAATAGTTAGCTGGTAAACACAATGAGCTCAAAGCAAAGATATTTTATTAAGATGATATAGTTATATAGCATTAGCCACAAACTGTCCCCTGCTCATAGGACATATTTTTCCAGAAAATTGCATCCATGGAAAAAGTAGATGCACCATCTCAGGAACTTGAGTTCTTCTTAGCTGTTGACCCCTGACCTGATGGATTGTAGTGCTAGCTAACAAACTTTTTATAGGTCACAAAGGGTATAACCAGTCTTCAGTTAACCAATGGCAGTTGGCCCTTCCATTTCAATCAAGTGACTTCATGCTTTGTTAAAACAGATACATAGGGGCAGCTAGGTGGGGCAGTGGATAGAGCACTGGCCCTGGATTCAGGAGGACCTGAGTTCAAATCCAGTCTCAGACACTTGACACTTACTAGCTGTGTGACCCTGGGCAAGTCACTTAACCCCCATTGCCCCGCAAAAACAAAAAACAACTCCCCCCCCAAAAAAAAAACAGATACATGGCAACAGGCATATCTTCCATACTTGGTTTAACACCTTATTATTTTCCCCTTACTTTAGGTGATTATATCCTTGATTGGGGATGGCAGGTATGGGTGGGGAAACCAATGAGACATGTAAAATCAGAGATTTGGATTAGACCTTTAGTGTTCCTTTTGCTGCTAAGTTTCTATGATTCTATGTGATTTTTTTTTCCTTGATAACATTCAATATTACATGGTGAAAAAAAAGCAATGGTTTTGAAATGGGTTCAAAGTCTTACCTCAATACTGATGTCATCTTGAACAAACTACTTAAACTCCATTCCCTCACTGCTAAAATGAAGAGCATGGATGAGATGATCTCTAAGAAACTTTCTCATTCTAAATCTATTATGCTTCTATCTCTCCCATCTCTCCAGATTGTCTCATTTCTAGGCTGAATTTCTTTCCAGAGAGAGTTTAAATCCAGTCTGCCTACAATTTAAGTCGTGGGAGTCCTCTAGGCCGAGTTCTAAAAGAGCATTTGCAGTCCACAAGCCATGTAGTCAGGAGAAAAAGATCCCATTTTGTAAACACTACCTACTATTTCCTGCTATACTTTTCCTAAGCTCCCCACCCCCAACCCAAAATCAATGGTCTTGCTTTTGATAAGATACCAGTAAGCAGATTGTCCGAATATTATTAAATATCACGTGCATATGATTAATCCATGACAGAAAGTAACATTAAAAACATAAAAATAATGTAGTCAAAGACACACATTCAGAAATCCATATACCTGTTCAAACGCCTTTCCTTCTACCTTGTTCTATACAAGAACAACAACAAGGAAAGGCTATATGCTAGAGTAGAGAGCACGGTCTTAGAGTCAGCAAGACCTGGATTCAGATTGCTCCTGAGATATTTGCTATCAGTCAAAAAGCAAGCATTTATTAAGTGCCTACTATGAGCCAGGCACTGGGCTAACCTCGCTCTGGGAATACAAAGAAAGCAAAAAGACAGTTTCTGCTCTCAAAGATATGATTATAGTCTAATGGGGGAGATAAAATGCAAACAACTATGTATAAAGATAACATTACAAGATAAGTTGGAGATAATCAATAGAGGGAAGGCTCCTTGCAGAAGATGAGATTTTAGCTGAGATTTGAAGGAAGCCAGGGAAATTAGGAGGCAGAGAAGAGTAGTGAGAGTTAAATACATGAGGGATACCAAGGGAAAATGCCCAGATTGAGGAGATGGAATGTCTAATGCAAGGAAGGCAAATGTCAGTGGTTCACAGTACATGGATGGGGTATAGTTGAAAGAGTTAGAAAACTGGGAAGGCTGGAAGGACAAGGTTACAAAAGACTTTAAAAGTCAAAAAGAGGAATTTATATTGATCCTGAAAACAATAGGGATTCATTAGAATTAATTGAGTAGAGGGGATGGCATGGTTAAAATTCTGCTTTAGAAATGGTCAGATAGGTAGAAGTAGAGAGCAGTATCTCAAAAACCTAGAGAGAAAAGAGTATCAGGGAGAAGAGTGATTGACAGTGTGAAAGGCTGAAGAGAAGACAAGATAAATAATGATCGATTACGAAATGGAAGTTGTTGTTTTGTAGTACTAATAGATTATGCTAAACCCTACACTTTTGTGACCAACCTTATGAGCTTTATAAAGTAAACTTAGGTATGTATTTAGTTTAAATACATGAAAAATGGGATTTTCAAAATCAATAAAAATAGAATAGTATAGGTGTTTAGTTCAGGTGATTACAAATATATTTTATTTGTATTTTATTTTCATATGTACACATATAGATCTTCATGTGTTTATACATAATACAAATCTATTGACATATGTTCTTTTAAGTCACTTGTATTTTTTTTATCTTGCAGATAATTCCATATTTGGATAAAACCCATCACCAAATGTGCCTTTTGTTTTGACTGTTTGACATGTTTGAAAATAAACAAAAATATACCAGGGTGTATACGATTTGAATCCAGTGTTTTAATTTCAATTTTCCTCAACTTATTTTACCCTATCTAAGTTTTGCAATATGATCTAGAAAACAATGCAATTAAATTACAAGTTATACCACTAAAAATTTCAATGTGGTATATACCATACTTTCATTTCCACACTCTGTTTTCAGATGAAAGTTTCATAGTGAAGTGGAGGGACCAAAGATGTGTCAGTTCAAATGGTCAATCCAATCCAATCCACATTTATTAAGCACTTACTATTTGCCAGGCACTGTGCTAAATGCTAGGGATACAATTTTAAAAAGATAGTCCCTGCTCTCAAGGAGCTTACAATTTGAAGGTACAATTTACAACTTACAAAAAGAAAGGAAAGCAGTGGTGGTGGTGCTTCGTGTGTTCATGAATGCAAGCAAGCGAGCACAAGCTATAGGGGAATGCGACACCAAAGGGTATCTTGTTCCATAGAAATTAAACCAGGTTCAGTAGCAGCAGCAGCAGAGGAATAGAGTGAGCAGAGTCCAGTTTCTGCCCTCTCCAAAGGAAGGTATTGGAAGGAATTAAATTGTTGTTGTTGATCCTTGTTTTTCAAAGAGGACCAATGTTATCATGAATATGAAGTCTTGACTTGCATGTGAACTGGATTTGAGTGAGGCAGAGCTGCCCAAAGCTGTCAGCCTTGCTCTCTCCTCCAGAGTCATTGGAGTACAGTGGCAAGACAAAGGTGAAGATGACTGATGATGGACCCAGGATGCCAGGATGCTGGAAGGAGTTTGGTACTTCCCCACCTGCCCTCCAATCAGAAGGGAGAGAAGACTGAAGGGGGGTGGTATCAATCAAGGCTTGAGTTAGCAGCATGGTGGTGAGGTTAGAAGTGATGAGTTTGTCCTGGGAGGGTCATCTTGTTCCTGGCAAGGAAACCAGACAGGACAGCAGATGTAAAGAGGTTAGTGCCCTAAAACAATTCTAAATTACTTTAGATCACCTTTGAATTAAACATGTTAAAAGTATGATGTAATGGAAAGAGTACTGGACTTAGATTCAGAGGAAACTTGAGTTTGAATCCCTCCTCTATTTACTGTGTGATCATGGACAAATCACTTACCCTGAGCCTCAGTTTTCTTCATCTTATAAAATAGGGACAATTTGAGTACTTTTTGGGGTAACTAAATTGCACAGTAGATAGAATTCCTAGCCTGGAGTCCGGAAGGTTCATCTTCCTAAGTTCAAGTCTGGCCTCATATAGCTGTGTGACCCTGAGCAAAGGTCACTTTATCCTGTTTGCCTCAGTTTCCTCATTTGTAAAATAAGAAGGAGAAGAAAATGGCAAACCACTTAACTATCTTTGCTAAGAAAGCCCAAGATGGGGTCATGAAGAGTTAGACTACCTTTCTATTTGTATGGAATCCTAGGGAATTTCAGCTAGAGACCACAAATGAAGAAAGACACTGGATCCCAAAGCACATACGCTAAGTGCTTCTAAGCTACTACTAATGACAACTACTAACATACCCCCTCAAATAGTCTCCATGCTAAAATTCTATGAGTAATGGGTGATTTTTGATTTTGAATGAATATGTTTTAAATATTGAACTAGAGTTGTATCTATCCTCTTTCCCCCTTCCCCCCACCCAAATATTTGTAGTCTTTTGGAAATATGTTTTGAAGTTCAAGTCACTCTCCTGAAGTCCCTTAATTGGATAAGGAGTGCTCCAAGCTAAATCCAAAGGTCTGATAACCCTGTGTACCAAATGCTTGTTACCCAAAGGTCATTATATTAATGAATAAAATTATCTAAGCCAGTAGAAAACAGAAATTGGAGAAATTATACAGATTAGAATATACTAGGAAATACACAGATTGAATGAGATCTACTGGGAGAGCTGATAATGTCAGTTCAGCTGAGAGTAAGAGTCCCCTGATTTCATACAAAGCAAAGTTCCCTCAAAAACTCTAGTGTGACAAGTCTAAAATAGGAGTATTCTCAAGGCACAGGCTTCTCTACATGTTGACATCTTCCTGGAGTCTTTTCCTCCAGAGATTTCTCCTTGGAAATAGCCTGGAACCTTAGATGTTGTGAGAATTGGAATGACACCCCCTGCTGGGAAAGATATTGCAGGGAAGCTCCACCATGAGGAGAAAGCATGTGACTTGGAAACTATGGGACTTTAGCGTCCAAAGTTACATCTATAGAACCAACTGTGGGACCTGTCAATCAGAGCTACCAACCAATTAGCTTGGAGCTGTGTGTGTGTGTGTGTGTGTGTGGATGGCCCTGTTTCCGGTTTCACAAGGGGGATTATGGGAGAAACCCCTGAGGAGGGCTCTTTTGGGTTCCTGACCTCGGCTTGGCAGGTTAGATGCTGGGATCTATTAGATAGTTAGAGGAAGTTTGTCTTTTACCTCTCTCTCCTCACCAATTTCTGATGCACTTTAATAAATACTTAAAAGTCTAAACTCTTGCTAAAGCTTCTAATTTAAGGCAATCACTCATTAGATTTTAGACATCATAGCTAGAATTTTAGACCCCTTACAATGTCTTTTGTGAAAATCAGAAGCCAGAAAAGGAAACATTTCTCTTCTCAAGTCCTCACCAACTGTAACCTTTATGTAGGCACTCTACTAATGAGAAGAGTTTGATGCAAATGCTTAGAATTGAGCCCTGTTATATATTCACATAGGTTGTGTAAGGGGCTAAAATTCTAGCTATACTATCTAAAATCTAATGAGTGATTGCCAATAAATTATAAGCTTTAGCAAGAGCATTTAAGTGTTTAAGTGTTTATTAAAGAGTATTAGGATCAGAGAGAAAGGTAAAAATCTAACCATTTCTAAGAGACCCCATCATCCGACCCACCATGGAGAGGTCAGGAACCAAAAGAGGAAAAAGCCCTCTTCCAGTGTCCACTTCCTACTTCGTGTGTTCCTCCCAGAAATGGGAGGCTCCTCAATTTGATTGGCTGGTAGCTTTGATAGACAGTACCCACGAGCAAACATCACTTCCTGACGCCAAGGACCTTGACCGTCAGGCTTGCCCTCAGACACCTTCTCCTCATGGCGGAGCTTTCCTACAGTAGCTCTCCAGCAGGTGGCATCATTCCAATTGTTACAGTTGCTAACCTTGGAATCTTCAGTTCCTTCAAACTATCCTTTTTAGCTCCTTCATCATCCTGATCTACCTTCTGTGGACCTCAATTTGTTAAATGTACTTCCTAAAACATAGGCCCAAATCTGAACATAATACTCCAAGTGTAGTTTGACCAAGACAATCAACAACATGATGATCATCCCCCTCATTCTGACACTATACCTCTCAATTCAGTCTAAAATCAAATTTTTGGGCTGCCAAATCAAATTATTGAATTATTATGAGCTTGCTGGCAGTTGAAGTAATCTAAAATTGGAATCAAACAATCCAAAAGCCTTCACCACTGATGGCTAATATGAGTGAAGGGGTATTAGCCTAAGAGAAGGTCAATATAACCCAAATTGCCAAAGGTCTAAATTTGAACAAGGCTTTTACCTCCAAGCACCATTAGGGGAATCTTTTATATTAAGGAATATGTGTCTTTCCATTAACATAGCCATCATTTTAATCCAGGCCTTCATCACCTTGCCTGAACTCTTATAATTATATATAATTATATATGTGATATATATATATACATATATAATATAATCTATAATTATTTATAATAATAAACCTGAACTCTTATAATAATCTCCTAATTAGTCTCTGTACCTCTAGTCTCTCTGCTTTCCAATCCATCCTCCACTGGCTGCATAATAACCTTTCTAAAGCCTAAATCTGACCATGTCCACTTTCCTGCTGAAAAACCTTCAAAGAATCACAGAATCAAAAATTTAGAGCTGAAAGGGTCCTAAAAGACCACCAAGCCCAGCTCCCTAGGTTACAGATGAGGAAACTGGCCCCACACTGTCCCAAGGATAAAATAGACATTCTTCAGCCTGGCATTTAAGGTCCTCTACATTCTGGCTCCAAACTAGCTTTCTTTTTGTTTTTTTGTTTTTTTGTTTTTAGTGAGGCAATTGGGGTTAAGTGACTTGCCCAGGGTCACACAGCTAGTAAATGTTAAGTGTCTGAGGCCGGATTTGAACCCAGGTACTCCTGACTCCAGGGCCGGTGCTCTATCCACTGCGCCACCTAGCTGCCCCACCAAACTAGCTTTCTAATCTTATTTCACATTGTTACTCTTCAGCCTGACACCTCAGCTAAACTAGATTACCACATGGTCCACTTACTTTCATCCTATTTTCCTTTTCTGTGTATTTGCTAAAATAAATACAAATGAGATGACATTTAAGATTAGAGGAGAAATAGACAAATTGGAAACCAAATTGGAAACCAAATTGTCCCATGCTTAAAACCTCTGCTCATCTGGGCGCTGAGAAGTTCAGTTGCCATCTCCTCTGTAAAGCTTTCCTTTGTCCTTCTAGTTTTTCATTCTTTTTACTTCCTAAAACTAACCTGCATTGACATATCTAGGTACATGTAGGACTGTTTTCCCTCCTCCCTCCCCCCTCTCCCAGAATGTAAGTTCCTTGATAGCAGCGGCTGTTTTGTTTTTTAATTTGTATCCACTGAACCCTGTGTCTTACAGATGATATGTACTTAATAAATGCTTTTGGAAGTTGGATTGAATGGAATAGTAAATGAAGTAAACAGACACATATTCAATACTCTGAGGGTTGGAGCAGAATCAAAGGCACCAAGGAAAACCATCATGGTCCCAAGCTTGTTCATGCTCCACAGAACATTCTCATTGGTTGGTAAGTGGTTTGAGAGTAATATCCCGTTTGTTCTTTACTCTTTGCCCTAAGTGCTTAAAAGAGAACCATGAACTTTGTCAGTTCCAAATATTACTTGTCAACTCATTGAATTCAAGGATTTGACATGAGTAGGGTGACTACACAACTTCTGAGAGTCAGTCAACATTTATTTTCTGCTCACTAAGAAGTGAATGCTCTCATGATTTTCATTAGGAAATAACAAAGAAATGAAAACATTATGTTTATCTTCTCAGAGACTGCACATGCAATTGCTCTCTTGGTTAAGTTCACTTTGAGAATTGGGTTCTTTTAACATTTGCTCAAGATATATAAAGCATGATGAGAAGAAGACTGGAAATATACACCCAACAAAAACATATAAAATATATACAAAGACTTGTACCTCCGAAAGTGCTAATTTAGATTTTGAGGAGAGAATGAACCTAAGTGCTGAGAAAAAAAATGGAGAGAAAAGAATGAAACTAGATTGGGTTCATTTCAATGTTAGGGTGAACTTAGTAATCCATTTTCATGATCCTGAGTCCCCAGTCTTGAATTAGAATACACTTGTTTTTCTTATGAACTGGATATGACCTGAACTGACCTAGATCTTTTTTTTTTTTAATTTACTTTTGATTTTTATATCACTTAGTATATCCTTCCTTCCTCCCCAATCCAGAGTTATTCTTTATAGTAAAGAAGAATTAAAAAAAAAAGTAGTTTGGAAAACTAAGTAATATATCAAATAAATCCAACAGTTTTTATACAGTATCTTTCACTTCTGCTGAGAAGAGAGGGAGGAGCATTTTCATAGCTCCTCAGGGCCAAGCTTTGAGTTGGAAAAAAAAGAAAAGAAAAACCTCCCCTGAATTTATTATAATTCAGATTCATGATTCTAGGGCTAAGTAAGAAACCAGCTAGTCTGCTAGAGGAAGCAATGAAGGGACACGAATACTTTTTCTTCCCCTTTTTCTTCCAAGAGAGTATCTTCTCAACAGAAGGAACTTTAAAAAAAAAAAAAAACCAAACTGCTCTAGAATGAGCACTTTTAACTTGCTAAATGTAGAAATCAATTAAGTCTCATTTACTTCTTCTCCCTTATCATACAGCGGTATAGATAAGATCTGACAAACACCAAAAGTAGTAGATCCCTTAGCCCCTGTAAGTCTGATCAGCAAAAATAAACTTACTATGTATCAGGTATAACTTGGAAGCATTCAAGTTTCTGATCTTTGTAATATGGAACAAACTTTCCCCTGCCAAACTAACAGCTGAGTGGTATACTAGATGGTGTTTGCTCTATCTCAGCCTCTAATTTTGTTCACCTTAAAATGGGGGTAATAATAGCTCTTACCTCTCAGGGTTGTGGTAAGTATTAAGTGAGTTAACAAATGTAAAGCACTTTGCAAACCTTAAAGCTAGTATTATTAATAAACTTTTCAATTCCTACCAATAATATTTATATAGGTCTTTTAAATAGTATTTTCCCAATTACCTATAAAGACAATTTTCTTTTTTTTCTTTTAAAGTAATTAAAATTTTTATTTATAGTTTTGAGTTTCAATTTTTATCCCTCCTTCCCTCTCTTCCCTCCCCCCTTTCCTGAGGCAGTAAGCAATCAGATATGGGTTATACAGGTACGATCATGTAAAACATTGCCATATTAGTCATTTTGTACAAGAAAACTTGAATAAAAGAAAAAAATGAAAGAAAGTGAAAAATAGCATGCTTCAGTCTGTGTTCCATCAATATCAATTCTTTCTTTGGAGGTGGATAGCATGTTTTATCAATAGTCCTTTGGGATTTAAAGACAATTTTCAACAACATTCATTTTTTGGTAAGAATTTGAGTTCCAAATTTTTCTCCTTCCCTCCATTCCTCCACTCCTCCCTTCCCAAGATGGCAAACAATCTGACATAGACTGTGCATGTACAGTCATGTAAAATATGTTTCCACATTAGTAATTACATAGGTTTTTGAAAAAGAGGATTTTACACACATAAACACCCTTGGTCCCAAGACTCATCAGCTAGCTCTATAAGGTTATTCACCCTTGGAAGTCATTAAGGACTTTTTTTCTTGGAAAGACCATACAATCATAGATGTAGGCAGAAAGACCTAGAAGCCATCTAGTCCAACCCCCTTATTGTTCCATACTGAGAAGATAGAATAAATGTTTTATTTTCTTGGAACCAGGGAGATAACTAGGTAACCCTTGATCATTTCCCTTTTGATTTATAGCCTGACAACATTATATCTTTCTTGTGTACTTTGGTTTTAATTTTTATCTACAGTTTTTATAACTTCATTGTCTTGAGTAAACATTCATTAACATGAAACTCATAGTTTGTTCCTTTACAACATTATTTATAAGGTATCTGTGTAAGCTTTCTGCCAGGAGGCTTAAAGAGTCAAGTATTTTACCTTGTGAAAAGATTGGTATTGCCTTATGATAGCAACATTTTCCAGGATTGTAGATATAGGGACAGAAGAGAACTTAGAGATTGTCTATCTAGTCCAAACATCTCACATTACAGATAAAGAAACTGAGGCTCAGAGAGGGATGAGAGGTCAATATTATCCAGGTAGTAAATAGAGACAAGATTTAAACTCAAATCCACTGACTCTTCCTGGACCTCAGTTACCTCAGCTGAAGGGACTGGGAGACCAGGCAAGATCCCCATAACTACTCCCCATAACAACAAAGGTCTCAGAAGAGGACCGAACCAAAGAGGGATTGGGAAATCCAAGGAGAAACCATCTATTCAGGACAAGATCATAGATTCAACCCATAGGCAAGTGAGCATGGCAGAAATCATGGGAAAGATGTGGGATGGGATTGCAGAGTGAGACCCCAGAGTAAGCTCAGACCTCAGTACTGATGCTCTGGCCTAAGACAAGGGATCAGGAGCTCAAACTTAGTTCTAACACTGTACTGGGGACCTAGGACTCAGCTTCTGCAGAAGACTAGGGGTGCTATAGCTCTGGCCCCAGACAAAAAGTGTCAATAATCAATATTGGAAAGGGTTGTGGAATGATAGGTTCTCTAATATGTTGTTTGTAGAACTGTAAAATGGTACAACCATTTTGGAGAGTAATTTGGAAGGATGCCAATAAAGTGACTAAAATGTTCACATTTTTTTGAATCAGAGAATCCATTTTGGGGTTTATATCCCAAGGAAGTCATTGATAAGAAAAAAGTCCTCACATACACCAAAAAATTTACAACAACAATTTTTGTGATAGTAAAGAATAAGAAACAAAGTAGGTGCCTATTTGTTAGGGAATAATTAAACAAACTGTGGTTTGTGAATGTAGGGGGATATCATTATGTTATAAGAAAGGATGTATGTGGGGCCTCTAGGTGGCACAGTGGATAAAGCACTAGCCCTGAATTCAGGAGGACCTGAGTTCAAATCTGACCTCAGACATTTGACACTTACTAGCTGTGTGACCCTGGGCAAGTCACTTAACCCTCATTGCCCTGCAAAAAAAGAAAAAAGAAAAAGAAAAGAAAAGAAAAGAAATGATGTATGTGATGAATACAGAAAAGTTATGGAAAGATCTATATGCAGAGTAAAATAAGCAGAGCCAAGAAAAAAATGGACACAATAACTACAACAATATAAATGGAAAGAATAAACACACACATATAAATCAAAAGTGAATTATGAAGATAAAGCATGATTTGAATGAAGAGATATTGGAGGGTACCCTCCTAACCCAATTCTCCATGGAGGCAGCAGATCTATACGTTACATATTGCATGTTTTTTGTACTTTCCCAGTGTATCAATCAATTGTTCTGGGTTTTTCCTCTTCTTTTTCTTTCTTTTTTTTTCTTTAAAAAAAAATGCTGTTTGTTATGTGGGATGGTAATCTGGAAGTTAAAGGGAGAGAGATACTAGAGATAACTATTGTCATGGGGGAAATATGTGGTGGGGGTCCTTAGGTATTCCTCTTTAAAGAATTATACCCTCTTGCACACAATCCAATTGGAATAAAATAGTGTTTTTTGGGGTGCTAGAGAAAGTGACCAAGAAGGAAGTCAAGGGAAGAAAATGGCTTAGAGACAACATGATTCTCTGAGATTCATTTCTCCTCAACTTCAAGGGAAGCCAAAACCTTTATAGAGGACAGATGGTAGGGAGACGGATGGAGTGCCCACCTGACTAGGGAGAGTTCCCTTTAGGGGTGAGGAAAACTTCCTGAGAGTCAGGGGGATTTTCTTTTGGAATGGTAGTCCTAACTTCTGGAGTTATCTCTGTCTCCCAGTTCAGGTAGTAGCCACACCTGAGTTTCTTGCTCTAGAATTTAATCTCCACTTACTTCTCAGATGTGTCTGAGAGCTAGTTGGCCCAACCCCTATGTCAACTATGACAATGTAAAAAACCAGAAGAGAGCAATACAAATTCATTTAAAAAAACAAAATACCTTCAGCAAAGTTGTAGGATATAAAATAAATCCACATAAATCATCAGCATTTTTTTCTGTCTATTACCAGCCAAACCCAGCAAAAAAAAAAAAAGACAGAAAAAGAAATTCCATTCAAACTAATGATAGAATGTAGAAAATGCTCCAGATGCTTCTTACCAAGACACACAAACAAGCACTATATGAATACAACTACAAAACATTGTTATGGCAAATCTGGACAGCATACCAAAAAACAGAGACATTGATTTGCTAACAAAGGTCCATAAAGTCAAGGCCACGGTTTTCCCAGTAGTAATGTATGTCTGTGAGAGTTGGACTATAAGAAAAGCTGAGTGAGTGCTACAGAATCAACACTTTAGAATTGTGGTGCTACAGAAGACTTTTAAGAATCCCTTAGCAAGGACATAGCAATCAATACTTAAAGAAATTAATTCACACTATGCACTGGAAGGTCAAATACTGTAGCTGAAGCTTAAATACTTTGGCCACATAATGAGAAGTCAGGACTTATGAAAAAGGCCCTGATCTTTGCATGATGTTTAGAAAGTTCAAGAGACATAGTTTCTGGGTAATTAGTCATTTTATCAATAATGCTAGTGTACTACTAATATTTTTTTTAGCAGTTAAAATAAGATGGTAGTTTATTTAGGGGCAAGGGAAGGGGGGGGAAGAGAAGGTGGGGGGGAAGGGAAGGGAAGGGAAACCAAGAGAAATCCTTGGACTTCTCTTGGAGAGAAAGGCACAAAGCACGTGGCTCTGAGGTACCAATCTCCTAGTGTACTACTAATAAAATAAATCAGTGACACACTTGAATGCCAAAGACCAATCATGGCCTTGGAAGACTAGCTGTTCTTGAGGGTGGCAATCAAATCTGATTGGCTAACAATTAATGGGAGAAAGGTTAACCATTGTAATGAGAGGTGGGCTTATTCCAGTGAGTGTCTTGAGGTATATCTTGGTAAATCTTGGTCAGAGAGACTTATCAATTTCCATATCACCTGGCTGACAGGGAGAATCCAGACCTATCTGAATAAACACAATGAGCAAGAATCCAACCCATTTGCCTAAACTGAGAATTTCTTTACTGTCTGATTAAATCTTAGCTTTTCTGGCTGGGCAAGTCTTTGAGCAAGATTTCCCACACTGGTTGATTTCTGGATAAGGAAGTAGAAAAGGGGAAAAACCTTGGTCCTAATTCAATAATTAGTTAACAATCATTTCTCTCATTGGAAAAGACTGAAGGCAAAAGGAGAAGAGGATGGTGGAGAATGAGATGGATAGATAGTGACATAGAAGCAAGGAACATGAGCGTGGAAAACTTTGGGACATAGTGGAGGACAGAAAGGCTTAGCATGCTTTGGTTCACAGGAATGTGAAGAGTCGAACTTGACTAAATGACTAAATAACAACAAAATTCCAAAATATAAAAGGAGTATATTCAAATTAATAAAAGCCACTTATCAACTGATAAATGACCAAAGAATATGAGACAGTTCTCAAGGGAGTTTTGGGTGCTGAAGCACTCAAGCCATAGATCAGAGTTAAAGAAAACCATGCCTCAGCCCTCTCTCTATTCACTTTTGTTTGGGATACTGCAGTCTGGTTTTTCACAGGTCTCCAAGACAGAGCAAGGAACAATCAGGAAGCACAGAGAATTATACTGATAACAAGTCTTTTTGTATATACCTAGTGAAGAGTCAGAAAAACTGTGTCTCTCTCTGATTAAAAGTGTACAGACTGGGGGGCAGCTAGGTGGCACAGTGGTTAAAGCATTGGCCCTGGATTCAGGAGTACCTGAGTTCAAATCCGGCCTCACACACTTAACACTAGCTGTGTGACCCTGGGCAAGTCGCTTAACCCCCATTGCCTCACAAAAAAAAACCCCAAAACAAAAAAAAAAACAAAAGTGTAGAGACTGTTTTTAGGAGAAGTTATCAACATGCATGATAGAAAATTACTAGCTAAACACAGCTCTGTGTCCATGACTGCCAGCTAGATAAAAACATAGCTATAGAAACTCCCTTGAATGTTTATGGGCTGTTCTTTGTGTTCAGATTGGTTCAGCAGCCCAGGCAAGGACAGGGTAACTTTTATCACTCCCATTTTGTGCAGAGTTGGGGGTCAGGAAAATGTTTCAACATGGCATTTGGAGCCTTTCACAATCTGGCTCCAGCTTACCTTTTTTCAGGCTTATTTCATATCATTCTATTTCATGCAATTAAATCCAAGCCTAACTTTTCTATTATTTGCTATTTTCCTAACTCCTCATTCTATATTTTGGTCTTTGCACAAGCTGCCTGTCACCTGTGACTCAAGAGGGCTCCTCCAATCATGATAGGCTGCCTCTAGACCTCCACAGACTGAATCCATTGATTCAATAGTGGCGGTCTGTCTTCAAAGAAAGGGGATTCAGGATCTTTCTTAAATTGTCTAGTTCAGTATATCCCCGCTCTGGGGTTCCAGAGATAATCTATTAATCAAACATTATTTTGTTCATGTCTAGAGTTTTCCCTAAAAATCATTAACAAGGGACTTGAACTTCTGTCTCAGGCTTGCTTAGATAAGTACATGTGCTTGTAGCTGCTATAACTGTTACTAAGAAGGGGAAGGGAAAAACATACTCCATCCATCATTGGGAAGTCTGCTTGCTGGTGAGCTAGCGGACTTCTAAGAAGCATCCTCAAAAGAGAAGAGAGAGAGGTATGACTTAGTTTTTCTTTTTAAAGTTTACTGAGTGGGTAGTGCTTCTCAACTCAGTCACCAATCATCTTTAATACAACATCATCTCCTTTGCCTCTCATCATGGAAACTATGGGACCAACCAGGAGCCTCTGACTTGTATGTACTTTAGCCATGGGCTCTCTAAGCCTCTCTAAGAGGCTAAGTTATCCATGTCCACATCCATGTGAAGTGCTCTATTCCAACCTTTTGCTACACTTAGAGTATGTTCAACCCTCATTTCATCTCTTAAATCTCCATGTAGTAAGGCTGTCTGTAACATGTAAGATGGGAATATTGTGCAGATTGGAGGGAGGCAGAATAGATATCTCTAGCTGCTTCTCTCCCTACCCTTCTCTGAGGGAGACTTTATTTTCTGCCAGGAGGAGAAGTAGGAAGTAAAAGGCAGAAGATGATCATTCAATTCTCCTTTGGGAGTGGGAACAGCAGGCTAGAATTGTGGTCTCAGAGAAAAAAAGTGGCCTTAGGGGGAAAAAAAAAGACAATTGTTGGAAAAACTAGAGGAGAACACGTATACTAATATCCTATTGGTGGAGCTGTATACAGACCAACCATTTTGGAAAGCAATTTAGATCTTTGTCTCAAAAGTCACTAATATATGTATACTACTTGACCCAGTAATATCACTAATAGGCTTATACCACAAAGAGATTTTTAAAAGAGACAATGGACTCACATGTCCAGAAATATTTCTAGCAGCATGTTTTGTTTTGTTTTTATAGCAAAGAGCTGGAAGCAAAGTGGGTAGCCATCCAGTGAGGAATGCCTGAATGTATATGAATATAATGGAATATTATTGTCCTACAAGAAATGACAAAAAATAACATATTCAGAAAATCCTGGAAGGGTTTGTATGAACTGATGCAGAATAAAGTAAGCAGAACCAGGAGAAATTTAAAAATTTTTTAATTCAATTTTATTTCACTTAAAAATTTTTTCTTCCCATCTCTTCCTCCTCCATTTGTCAATAAGGCAAGAAAAATAAAATCCATTACAAATATGTATAGTCAAGCAAATAAAATTCCCACATTAACCATGCCCAGGAGAAAAAAACAAAAAACAAAAACAAAACTTTACTCTGCACTCCGAGGCCATTGCTTCTTTGTCAGGAGGTGGGAAACATGTTTCATCATAAGTCCTCAAGAATTGTGATTGATCATTGTGTTGATCGAAGTTCTTAAATCTTTCAAAGTTGTTTGTCTTTACAATATTGTTGTCATTGTGTAAAATGCAGGAGAACAATTTATATAATGGCCATAACACTGAAAACAATTGTGAAAGACTTGTAATGTACAATGGCCAATTACAACCCCAGAAGAATAATGACAAATCATGCTTCCCACCATCTCTTGGGAGGGTGACGATGGGCCAAAGGGACAGAGATTTCTAGACACAGCCAATGTTAGAAACTGTTTATTTTTTTACAAGGGAGGGTTTTTGCTTTTTCAGGGGAAGAGTAGAAAATTGAGGGGTACAGAGAAATAGAGATGTGACCATAAAAAAGGAATATAAGAACATTAATGAATCATTAAAAATAAACAGAAAAGGGCAAAAAGAAATTCAGAAGAAATCATAAACAGGGCAATGTTGGAACAACCATGTTAAACTTTATATATATATATATATATATATATATATATATATATATACACATACATACATACACTAACTATGTGAACCTGGGCAAGTCACTTAACCCCAATTGCCTCACCAAAACAATAACAACAACAACAACAACAACAACAACAAAAGGGATGGCTTTCTGGGAGGGAGAGTCATATATTGGGAAATATAGGTCAAGTAAAAACAAAAGCTATAAATAAAAAATTGTTTTTAATTAAAAAACAACAACAACAGATAGTTTCAGTTCCATGTCTGTAAGGAGACTAGAGGAAACAAGTCTAAAAGGCTTAAAATTTTGGCATAGAGTCAAAAGTTTTCCCCTGAAGTACTGTTCAGATCTTTCATGCTACAGAAGTGATCTTGGCTTCCCTGAAAGCTATCCTATAAAAGCACAGGATGAAGGAAGTCTTACCAGTGTTGAAAGGCTTCCAGGACTACTCTCATCCAGTTTGCATACCTGGTAGAAGTCATGAGCACAACCTAGATTCGTTTATCACATCATCCATGTAATACTTTGGAAGCCAAGAGATAAATTTTATCTTTGTACTAACAATCCCAGGTTGCAGAACTGGGAGTGTGAAGGCTGGAACAGAAGGGGAAGAGTCCTAGAATTTGGAATTTGGACTGATACCAGATGTGTGTATTCATGAAAATTGGGTATAAAGGTAAGGTTTGACCTGATGTTGTCATCCACTCACAATTTCCTTCAGGGCCTATTCTATCTACATCATGGTTATTGTGAAATAGAGCTTCACTGGCTCTATCTTTTGTTGGATTCCCAAGGGAACTTTCAGATTTTTTTTTCTTTCCATTTTTGATCTTTTTTTAAAAAGTGTCTTCTAACAAAAGGCCAATTAAAATCAAACTGCTTAAAAGAAAGTAAATTGTAGCCATTCTTTTGTTTAGAGCAATTTAAGGTGTAAGGAACAAAAGCAGATTGGAAGCCTGATTGGAGAATGGGACCAGCTGCTCCTTCCCCATCCAGCTCTCAGAAGGCAGATCAAAGTACTCCTGCCTCAGGGCCAGAATGGAAAGAGTTTTCAGGAGCCCAATAACTTGTTTTTGAATAACCCTTGAGTTACAACTTCTGGCTTAGCAGCCAGTTAGGTATGTCTTAATTTTCCCATAGTGCAAGCCCCTCAGTCACATATGGCTAGAAATGTGTTTTCCCAATCTTCCATGAAGTAGACTGGAACTAGGTAGAGAATAACTGTACATGCGTCAAGTAATGGCCCCTAGATGGTAAAATTTAATGACTGACTCTCCAGAAACAAACAAACAAAATAACATATGCAAGACACACTTTTATGTTCAGTCTGCATTATTAATATTTTCTCCATCATTTTAAGTAGAGAAATCAACAAAGCAAGAAATCAAGCCCTAATTTGTAGTGTTTGCCAATTTCTGAGGTGTGAACACTCACACTGAAAATTCACCAATGGACTCTCATGAGCCAGTCAGAACTGGCTCCAGGACACCCCTGCCCACAGGTAAGTTTCCCACATTACAAAGATATAGAGGATAGCTGAGGAGGTGGGTACAGAAGTGAGGAGGAGAGTAGCATGGAACCCCTTAATCTCAATCTTGGTTTTTTCATCTGTAAAATGAGCAGAACAAGACTTGCACTAACCACCTCACAGGGTTATTGCAAGAAAGCAGTTTCATATATTAGTAAAGGTCAGGTTTCTTTGACTCCATATAGAAATGTGAATTATTGTGACTACTGTTGCAGTTACCTTTGTGGTGATGACTGGGGAGAAGAGGGATGATAATGTTTGCTTATATGCTTGCAAATCTCAGTCCTTTTGGTTAGCCACCTCTTTGCTTTCCCCAAATGCCAATGCCAATGCCATCGACAACAACAACAACAACAACAACACCATCTCTAAGCCACAGCCTAGCCAATGGTTTCACAAAAATATGCAAGCCCTGATTCCAAACAGACTGCCATGTGGTCAAGCAACATCTGTGTGATGCCCTAAGCTAATTTTATGCTCATTGGGTTTAATGGATTCCAGTGACCTGGTAAATAAGATATTCCTTGAGTTGTAACATTATTTCCTCATTATTAATCCCTGTAGGCATAACTGTTGTTCAAACAGGGTTCCTACTGCCCAAATGTCACTGGATATAAGTGTGCTAAGAGGTGACATTTTTACTTAGTCTTACATTTAAACTTAGAACGCTATTAATCCGTGAATTATCTAGCTTCTTTAGAAGCTGGATAGTGACATCAAATTAAGTTACTTTGTAATCTTTGGCATAGATATCACAATAAACCAATAAGAACAGCAGGATATAAATGTACAAAAGGTTCATCTGTAATAGATGCCAATTCATAATTATGCTAAATGGGGGCAGCTAATGAATAGAGTGCCATCCCTGGAGTCAGGAGGACCCGAGTTCGAATTTGACCCCAGACACTTACTAGCTGTGTGACTCTGGGCAAGTCACTTAACCCCGATTGCCTCACCAAAAAAAAGAGTGGATGGATTCCTACATGATATAATCTGAGGAGCATCTTAGGGTTGCTTTTGTATAAAAATCTCTTTGCTACTATCCTACCAGGTTGCCTCAATTTCCATAATTATGCTAAATGACTAAAATGTCCATTCCCTTTGACTCAGGAAATTCCACTGCTAAGCATATATTTCAAGGAAGAGAAATGGTCGACCAGAGATGGTCCCCTGCTGCATGGTTATAAATATTGGAACACCATAGTCTCCGAGAAATCAATGTTTTAGGTGATGCAAAGAGACATGAAGAGATAGAGGATGTATATAACGAGGACCTACATGTAAGAAATGGTCTGAGAGCTATCTATCACTGAGAAAATGAAAGATTTGTAGAGATGAACTGTTCTTTGGTTCGAGTAAAGGATAACATATAGACAGCCCAGGTTGTCTGCTAGTTTTCCTTTAGGCAAAAAGACCTAAAGGAAAGATTTTAGTATGTTTGGTAAGTCCTCTTAATGATTACTTGGGGGGGGGGGAGCAGCTAGGTGGTGCAGTGGATAAAGCACTGGCCCTGGATTCAAGAGGACATGAGTTCAAATCCAGCCTCAAACACTTGACACTTACTAGCTGTGTGACCCTGGGCAAGTCACTTAGCCCTCATTGCCTAGCAAAAAAAAAAAAATTTACTTAGAATGCAAAGACTTGGATGGGTTGGAAACTCTGTCAATGGAAGGAATACTCACATTCATGAAATCACCAAACTATTTAAGTATTATTGTCTGTTTCTATCGCCCTATTAGACTGTAAGTTCTATAATGATAAGGGACCATAGCTTATCAAAACTTTATATTCATTCAGCACCATATACAAAAGGTGATTAATAAGTATTTAGCTGGGGCAGCTAGGTGGCGCAGTGGATAGAGCACTGGCCCTGGATTCAGGTGTACCTGAGTTCAAATCCAGCCTCAGACACTTAACACTTACTAGCTGTGTGACCCTGGGCAAGTCACTTAACCCCAATTGCCTTACTGAAAAAAATAAAATAAAATAAGTATTTATCTGCTAGCAGTTACTTCTGACCACTTGCACGATTCTTTTCAATAATAAGAATCAGACACTGGCAATCCCACTCTCACTTCAGTGCCTCTGTAGTTCACCCATCACTAGGTTTCTCCATGGTTCTCAGAGAATGGGTTATTTCTTTACCCTTGGTCAGTTTTTGTTTGTTTGTTTGTTGGTTGGTTGGTTGGTTTTTTAGGTAGCAGTACATTCTTTAGTATTCCATGGAAGAAGCATGTGAGTTTAACTTATTGGACTCGACTCTGCCCTCTTCTGTTAATACGTTTTAATGAAGTCACAGTAGGATAATGTAATAGAATGATCAAGCAAGAATGGTTTAACTGTATATAGTTCCTTATTTATAACCCCCAAAATTAAAAAGAATGCAGTGAAATATATTACAATAACCACCACATGAGCTGCATGTCTACTGTTTCTCCCAAACCAAGGTACCTTTGTTTTTGTTTTGTTTTTTTGTTTGTTTGTTTTTTGGTGAGGCAATTGGGGTTAAGTGACTTGCCCAGGGTCACACAGCTAGTAAGTGTCAAGTGTCTGAGGTCGGATTTGAACTCAGGTCCTCCTAACTCCAGGGCCAGTGCTCTATCCACTGCGCCACCTAGCTGCCCCCGGTAACTTTGTTTTTAAATTTTATTTATTTTGTTTTGTTTTTGCAGGGCAATGAGGGTTAAGTGACTTGCCCAAGGTCAAACAGTACGTGTCAAGTTCTAAGGTCACATTTGAACTCAGGTCCTCCTGAATCTAGGGCCGGTGCTTTATCCACTGCGCCACCTATGTGCCCTAAACCAAGGTACCTTTGAACCAGTATAAAGGCATGGAGTTCTATGGACACAGTTCAGGTACTTTGACTCAGACCTCATTGTTGATTTCTCTCACTGGGAACTAGTAAGTGTCCCCCTATTTGATTTCTCATTCACAACCTCCCAAAGGGCCAATATCCAGTCAGTGGGGAACACTTAAGACTCAGGGCACTGATTCCTCCACAGCTGCTTTTCCTTAATCACCTCTCTGTTGGTGGCAAATATCTTTGATTCTGCTCCCTGACTGCTTCCTAGAGTAGATGACTCATGTCCTGGTGTGTATAGGACTGCAATTGCTCCCTAGATTTTCTTCCAAGTTAGTGGAACAGAAGAGTGGGCTAAAAAGGTATGTAGAGAGACATTTTCCTAACCCTCATTTCTCCATCTAATCCTTGAATCTCATGTTTCTCGGTCACCTCTTAGATTGTGTCCTTTGCCCTCGTGAAATGTCTATACTGCAGGCCTGGGTGGTTCCCATTCACTTAATTGATGGGAGAAGGGCCTAAGACTGCACAGTAGTAAATGCACATTTATAACATGCAAACCTGTTTATTTTCTTCAGAATTGTATGATGCTATATCCAAGGCCTTCCAACTCTCTCTCTTTTTTTTTTTTTAGTGAGGCGATTGGGGTTAAGTGACTTGCCCAGGGTCACACAGCTAAGTAAGTGTTAAGTGTCTGAGGCCGGATTTGAACTCAGGTCCTCCTGACTCCAGGGCCAGTGCTCTATCCACTGCGCCACCTAGCTGCCTCCCAACTTTCTTAAAGAAATAAATTTGACTAGTCTGCAAGTCTCTGTCCTCTTTCATTTTTTAATCTTGAACCATATTCTTTCATTGTCTTCCCCAATACCCACTTTCATACTGAAGTTACCAAGTATCAATGTATACATTGCCTTGAAAGATCTTGTCCAGTTTTTCATAAATGAACCCTTTCAACCTCTTCAACAGCTGATGCCACACACACTGCAATTATTTTCATGGTGGTCTTTTTGCTTATGCTCATCCTGAACAATGCAAAACAAAATGACTAAGTATCTCATGAAACAATGCCTCTTGTTATCTTCGGGAATATGGCAAAACTAACTCGGCTGTCTCATTTATTTGCCTCTCCATAGAGGACGTGTGAGTCAACCTTCTGTTTAACCACAATTTGTCTTTTGTTTTTTTCATAGAGAGCCAAAGATGTCAATATTAATATAGTTCACTTCTTCCAGTAATAGATCAATTATTTGGTTGTTGGCTAAGGATCTCACTTTCTGAGTACCAACATTAAACTAATGCTTATAGATGATCTAAAAACATGTGATTCTTAGCACTTTCTGCTCCACCTTTCCAACAATTTGTCATTATCTTTGAAGCAGGCGACTACACAGGAATGAGGGCAGTATTATTTTTTCTTATGTATAACCTGTATACTGTAAAGAATTAATTGTTATAGAATTCATCCCCTAATGGTTAACCTATTAGTGATGAGCTTTTCTGTACTTAGCTAGGCACATCTTTAGAGAGCAGACATGATCTGTTGTTGAGACTGTACTCTGCCTTTTTAGCTAGGTAGAGCCTGCCAAAGCTTGCATTCTGTGGACATCAATCAATAAAATTTTATTATACTCCTAGCCAGAAACTGGGGATACAAAGAATGAAATAGTTCTTACTCTTGAAGAGCCTATATTCTAAGGGGGAAGACAAGCATGTGTGTATACATACACACATACATACATACACACATATACATGTAGATATAAACACTAGAGTATATATAGCACATATATTTATAAATATAAAATAAATACTAACAAATGCAAAGTAGTTTAATACAAAGTAGTTTGGGATAGAAAGCACCAGCAGTTGGGAGGGGATTAGGAGAGGCTTCATGTAGAAGGTAGTGTTTGAGTTACAGCTTGGAGAAAGAGAAGTATATTATGAAGGGGCTATGGAGGAATGCATCCTAGGTAGGCATAGGGGATGGCTAGTGAAAAGTATAGAAATAGGAGGTGTAGTCCCATGTGATGAACAGAGAGGGTAGTTTGCAGAGTGAGTATGTTGGGGGTGGGGGTATTGTGAGTAAAACGTCCAGTGAGGCTAGGATAAGTTGGGTCCAGGTTAAGAAGGGCTTGATAAGTCAAGGTTTGTATTTTATCTTAGAGCCATTGGAGGGAGTCACTGAAGGTTAATGAATAGGGGAGTTGAGATGGTACTATTTGAACTCAAGAAAAATCACTTTGGCAGCCATGTGGAAGTTAAATTGGAGTAGGGGGAAGACTTGATGCAGTGAGGACAACTAGGAGGCCTCTGGAATGATTCATGAAAGAGGTAATGAAGATCTGGACCAGGGAGGTCACTGTGTAAGTAGAGAAAAGGGGTCAAATGCAAGAGATGTTGTGGAAATATAGATGATAAGATCTGGCAACTGACTGGATATGTGGGATGAGGGAGAGCCCAGAGTCATGGAGTGTAAAGATGAATAGTGTAAAGCAACACGTAAATGCCACGAGTGTTTAGGGAAAGAAAAAATCACTGGGATCTGTGATGGTCATAAAAGGCCTGAGCTGGACCATGAAGCACAAACATAAACTGCAAGATTAATATAAGCCAACTCTCCAAAAAAGCTAATGTGATCTTAGACAATGAGGATTAGTGTCCAGAATGAGAGAGGTCCATAGTGTTTGCTATTATCTGTCCTGATGAAACCTCTGGAATATTGTGTTCAACTCTGGGTACCACATTTTTTTTTTTTTGGTGGGGCAATGAAGGTTAAGTGACTTGTCCAGGGTCACACAGCTAGTGTCAAGTGTCTGGGACTGGATTTGAACTCAGGTCCTCCTGAATCCAGGACTGGTTCTTTATCCACTACGCCACCTAGCTGCCCCCTGGGTACCACATTTTTAAAAGTAGCCTGAATGAGGTATAATATATCCAGAAAAGGCTGACCAGGATGGCCAAGAACTGGAAAACTTCCTGTATACTTGGGATGTTTAGCTTGGAACAGAGAAAACTTAGTGGAAACATTAAAGTTGTCTTTACCTGAAGGGTTGTGTCATGTGGAAAAGGGGTCACTCTTGTTCTCTAAATCACCAGAAGTAGGAGCAATGGGAACAGATTGCAGAGAGGCAAATTTAGGCTTGATAAATGGAAAAAAACTTCCTAACAATTAAAATTATCCAAAAGTAGAATGGGCTGCTTCAAGAGGTGGTGGGTTTCCCTAAGAGGGGGTATATTTCTCTTCATTAGAAGTCTTCATACATAAGCTGGATAACCTCTAGACTCTTCCCACTCTTAACATCTGGGATTCTGTAAACACTATCTTACAGGACTTTATGAGTGACAATCAACCCAAATCGGGTTAATAAAGAACTGATGACAATTACCTTAGGCATAATCACAGTAGCAAAAATACAAAGATCAAAGATGTCTTTTGTTTTATCAGTTTACATAAGTGTCAACTGAAACTTTTTGTAGTGCTCTACAAATGGTTCCCATGTATTTTCTTACTTCCTCTCCACCAGATCACTAAAAAATAAGGAGATGGTAGAGATGACCAGAAGCAGGGAAACAGACCATGGTCATCTTATGGCTCCTGGTGCCTGATAAGGACAAGGCCCTGTGCTAGGCTCATTAGGAAATAGCTATCTCCTTTTTCTGGCTCACATTCTTTATCGCTTTACATACCAAGTTTTATTAATACTGGACTCAAATGACAATTTGGTAATGATAATTTGGTGATCACATAATTTTTAAAAAATTATAAATTTGTATATTCTATTATATGTGTATATTTCACATTATACATATGAAAATGTAACATCATTGCTGTAGATAGTAAGAAACACTGATATTTAAAAGCAAATTTTTCTTAATCTATATGAAATAAGAAATGTGGCAAATTCAGATGGAAACAAAAATGACATTTATTAGGTTGACATTTGGGTATGACACCTGCCAAGCACTAAACAAAGTAGGCTAGACAATGCCTGCCTCTGGCCTACCTGAACACTGTCATCCTGAATGAACATACCACTCTGTTCCATGAGGCACTGGTGAAAGCAGCAGGAGCAACAGCAGCAGCATTTGTTCCCACCCTCCTCCCTTAGCATTTCATTGACTTTTACACAAAACAGACAGTGGCAGAGCTGGAACTAAACCGTGGCTCCAGAAATTCCAGTCAAGTTTACTTTCCACAAACTGAACGTATAACAATTCAAACTTATCTATAAGTTCTATGCTGGTGGCCTCTATCTAGACACTGTTCTTTCTTTGGTCAGAAAATGTATTTTTCTTCAATGCTGCCACCTGGTGGTATATTAGGAAATGATTTTCCTGGAGGAAACCTGGCAGGTTATTTTTGAAGCAGATGTCGGAGTTTGGGAAACAGTTTCAAAGCATTCTGAGTTGTCACTTCTTTAACTTCTTCCACTGAGATCCCTTTCACCTGGGCAATGAATTCTGCGGAAATGGAAATGTTCCTAGGTTCATTCCGCTCCTGTAAAACAGCAAAATAGGCCTGATGAAGTAGGACACCTACCATATTCCTGGGGCCCGAGGGAAACAAGACAACCAAGGGAAACTTCAGAGGGCAACAGATGTGTTGCTTTACACTGAAAACAAAAGATAAAGTCACTGTCCTTTATTTTCAAAGATTGCCACTGCTCTGGACAAAGCACCCAATGTTTATGCTCTGCTGGAAAAAAATCACTAGGGATCACTAAGTACTTATAGTCTAGTGGATCACTTAAAAATAAAATTACAATGAAGATAACAATGCAATGCAAAATACATTAAACAAAAAAAATTTTAATTAAAAAAAAAATACATTAAACAAATGTGATATTGAGCCTCTACAAAGTCCTACTCTTGATACCAGCAGAATGTAGGATCAGGCAGGCTCTACCATGTGACCAGGCTTTAAGTAGAGTCCCAGCAAGAAACTATATCTGCTTTCCAAAAGAGAGCCTAGATAGGTACAGAGAGGCCCAACACCAGTGGCCTGGCCACTTGATGATGAATTCTGAAGCTATGGCTATTTATGAAAAAAACTTATTTTTTAATATATGAAAAAAAGAAAAATGCAAAATGACCCTAAGTCTTGCATGGCCCCTTTCCAGTTCTGCAGTGACGGAGACATTAAAGGGCAAATTAAGATGTGGCTATTGAGTTAACAGAGTTGTTTTTAACATATGATCAAAGGTAACAAGAAATATCATCTTGTGGAACAGCTGATCATCTCATACTACAGTGTTCATAATGAGTGTAAGGAAAAATACTACCATAAAGATAACTGCAGTTTTTGTATTAACAGCTGTAGCAGAGAGAAGAGAAATTTTATGAAGAACCTAAGACCCCCTTCAAATTAAATCAATGTATACTCAGTGGCGCCAATGTAAAGTTGGGTCCTAGAAAGAATAGCAAAAAAAAACTTGTTGGAAAATATGGTTCAAAGCTAAGAAATGATAAAGGTCAAAGGGTTGAAGACTACACAGAAGGCTCAAATATATATCATTAATTCTTACCTAAAAAAGAGAGCAGGAAGTCACTAGACATAATGAATATTCTTCCACAATCCCGCCCCCCAAAATGAAACTGATTTTAATAGGAAATAACTTGTTTTTGATTTGTGAGTCGTTTAGGAATCAGCAGTTTGTATGTAATCAGACCATTGACTTGGTAAAGATGAAAATTAATACCAAATGAGAAGAAAAAATTAAAATGAGAAGAAATATAAATAAAGCAATTCTAGCCTAATTTTTCAACAAACTATTTAAATTGCTGTCAAAAATGGAAAATGGATAAAAAGACATTAATACGGACAAACTATCACCATTTCCTAAGGAAGTTTAACCAATTTTTAAAAAATCCATATCAACAAGAAGACTAAGAGACTAAAAGCTGACCCAGTCAAGCAGGCAAATACAAAAGCCAAGTTAAAAAAGAAATTTGTTTATTTAATTTTAATTTAATTTGTTTTATTTAACTTAATGGAAGATTGTGGGAGATTACAAGTAGTACTGCCTCAGAGCAATAAAAAGCCATGGAAATGGGGGCGGCTAGGTGGCGCAGTGGATAAAGCACCGGCCCTGGATTCAGGAGTACCTGAGTTCAAATCCAGCCTCAGACACTTGACACTTAACTAGCTGTGTGACCCTGGGCAAGTCACTTAACCCCCATTGCCCTGCCAAAAAAAAAAAAAAAAGCCATGGAAAGAAAAACAAATGTACAAAAAATACGAAAAGCTTGTCAACAAAACTAAGTTGTATCATTTCAGGGGCATTTAAGAATGAAACTTGGAAAAATAGAAAATATCTAAAAAAAGCCATAGAAATATTTAATCACCAAAAACATGATAGAAAAAATAATTGCCAACCCATAAGCTTATTTTTTCATTTTTATAAACTCTCAATAAATTATATAGGCATCTAGAGCATCCTTGATGAAAGTATGAGAAGGGAAGTTTTCTTAAATGATATTCTAAGATGACTCGTCGGTCTCATAATTGACTAAAAGGTACAGAGAATACAAGATCCCAGTGTGTTTGTTCATTAACTAAAAAAGCACTTGATTAAAATAGAAGGAAATGCCACCTTAAAGGCTATTGTTTGACAAGGTATCTCCCATACATATGTCAAAATCATACACCATTTCTCAAAAGATTTCAAAGGGGTAACTGTTCCATGGCTTTCTAATGATTAATAATATCAAGCTCAATGAAAAAGGGGAGCTGTATGCTTGTTCAAGTATTTACAGCATCATCACCAAAAGAAACTTAACAAAGTTACCCGAATTGGAATAAATAATGCACCATTGGAGACTGTAAGGTGCAGTCAAAGCAGACATGGTCTCTTCCCTGCCCCTTCCTGCTTCTTTGGGCCCAGACCTGTGATTTCATCAGGTGAGGGAACACTCAGCAGAGATGTGCTCTCTACCAATACACATTGACAACTGCTCTACAACTTAGACTCATAGAGAGTTGCCGGGGACACTGAGGTTAGGTGACTTGTCCAGGGTCATGGAGCCAGTAATGTGTCAGATATGAAACTTGAACCCAGGTTGTCCTAACTCTGAGCCTAGCTCTCTCTATACTATTCCACAATGCCTTTGATCTTCCTTCTAGAAATTTAACATACATGACATGGACAAAGAATACATATTCCTCTAAATGCTTCTACAATAAATGGGAGATACTATAGAAAGCAGAATTCCATTAGGGCCTCTTCAATGCATAAATTAGGAAAAACCCCAGGTAAAATCAGAACTCTCAGTATAACAACTACATGCAAAATAAAGGTTTAACATAACACAAAGGAAACTATAGGGTGAGTTTTGGTTCAATTCCCTCGATATTGTAGTTACACTATAATTTAAAAATACATAAGAATTGCAAACATCCCTGAGAGCTTTAAAATGGAAGTACCACTTACCTGTTTTACTAGTCCCAGTGCAGGTGAATCAGTTTCTAAGCATATAGAAGATAAAGGCAGTTGCTTTATAAGTTTCTGCTTCTTAGAGAAAAAATAAAAGCTATTAAGTATTAAAATATGAGAGTGTGAGTTAAATATATGTCTGTATTGAAAATATCAGAATCCTAATTTCATATTTATTAGGCATTTTAACAGTTATTACTATGTGGTACTTTACTATAGGAAAAGCTCTTTCCATAAGTTACCTCCTTTCATCCTTATGATAACACTGTAAAGTACCAGGGCAGGTATTACACTTTACAGATGAAGAGACAAGGAGGACTAAGTGTCTTGTTTAAGGTCATACAATTATTCAGTGGTGGGGCCATGGTTAAAACTAAGGTTTTCTGACCCCAAATCTAGTGCTCTTTTTAATATACTACAATTCCCTGTACTAGATACTAAATAGTATTTCCCAAAGGAACAAGGGGGCCAATAATAGGAAATGGGTTCACCTAGAAAGGTATCAAGGCATCAAATATCACATTATCACTGAAATAATAGTTTTTCACCTACTGCCATCTCTCAGTGCTCCTTTCTCACCTACTATATTTCATAATATTCAATGCCTTTGTGGTTTAGAAATGATAATTCTATTGGCAACATCAGAATTGGGATTACATGCTCCCCAGGAATGGTTTCTTTCTACTCAGAATCCAATTATGCTACCACAGCATGAAAAAATATTATCATGTGATAAACTGTTTGATGCTGCTAAATTAACTACTTTTTTTAGGAATGGAATTTCCATCTCATGGGGTTTCTGACCAAGAAGGAAAAAGCCATGTGATTATCATATCTTTGCTTTGCTGAAAAAAAGACATAGGATTTTCTCAAAATATGTCTAGCAATTGCAAAATATGAGCTCTCCCCTACAAATAATAAAAATAAGAAAATCCTTCCTTTTTCTTATTTTTTCTCTGTATTTATCTTTTTTAAAATTAGTCTCCACAGACATTATAATGCAAATATCACACCCTGTAAGCTTAACATTTGCATATCACCTAATGATACCAGGAAAGTAAAATAAAGCTTGTTTGGTAGACTACAATGACCATGCTAAAGTTTAGAGATAAAGAATTCACCTGTTCACTCCTTGCAGAAGAAGGAGGAATTGAAAAAAAGTATCCTGCGCTTACTCCTTCCATGGCTACAGATGGTCGGCCATCAAATGCGTGGAGCAGCACCTTTTCGGCACCTCTCAAAAAGCAAAGATAGAGACACATTCCATTATGATTGCTTTAAAAGAGGTTTCTCCATTAACAAAACTGAAAAAGAGAGATCAGAGTTTTTAAATGACGCCCACAATCATAGCAGGATGCCACTTCTTGATCTCTAAAATTTGAATGAAGGAATGTATGATATTCCATCAATTATTAGAATAGATAATAAAGTCAATTCTTGAGTATCCCTGGCCTTGGAAAACAATGGTAGTAAGGAAAAAGAAAACCTACCTCTTATTTATGTGGCACTTTAAGATTTATAAAATGCTTTCCTCAAGATAACCCTTTGAAGTAGAATAAATATAACATGAACTTTGAGCTACAGAATCACAGAATATTAGACCCGAAAAGGCCCCAAGAGATCATCTAGTTCATGCTTCTTATTAATTTCATTTATTTAAGGCCTAACTACAATTCACTGATAATATATGACCACTTGATGGGTACACTCAGATGCAAAAAGGATATGAGGAGAATGCTTTGCTTCACTGTCCCCCTGTATTTCATCTGTGTCCTGCTCTTGAGAAGTGAAGCTGTGGCACAACCCGGGAAATCAGCCACCCTCAGCCTGGCAGCCCAAGTCAGGGTGGCTCAAGGTGGTTCGGGCTACCAGTGTTTTATTTTCAGTAGTTTAATATTCTTTATTACCAAACTTTTTCCAGAGGTGCCTTCATATAACCAAATGGACAAACAGGTTCATTCTAAGGGAAGTAAGTGCTCTAAGATATTAACTGGGAGATGGAGAACAAGATAGGTAAATTATGTAGAAACTTAATAGTTAAGCTAACTATATTCTATTGACATAATAGAACCAAATCAACCTCATTAACATTTGGCTGCTCAGGCATACATTTCTGGCTTCCAAGGCTGCAAAGGGCTTCAAAACACACTACTGAGCTATGCTAGCTATTGTATTGACTGTACTGAAAGACAGATTCTTATTCTGGGGAAAGTGGGCCATGCAGTACTTTGTGGTCACCAGCCTAATGGCTTCACTTGATTTTGTGATGCTTATTATTACAGTTAGAAAATAACCTTTGCTCAGAGAAACACATGCTGCCCCCAAACTCACTTACCTTCCTTACGCAAAAGATTAATAGTTGGTCTGCCAGCTGAGCGTGAGTGAACATTCCTAGAAAATAAAATCACATTTCTCTTATGGTTAAAAAAACTACAGAGAGCAGATTATTTTATTATTCTCATTACACGCATATTTGAGAGAACAAAAGTAAAAAGTCTTTCTAAGTAGAATCACTTTGATCACTGGCTCCTTAGCCTGCCATTCAAAGCCCTCATTGCCTATTTCTACTATACTTCTCCAGGCTTATTTTACACAATTCAGTGCAGTGGAAAGAGTATCCAGCTTGGAATCAGACAACCTGGTTTCAGATCTTGGCTCTGCCACTTAATCTTTGCATGACCTTGGACAAGTCACTTAATATTTTGGGGTCTCAATTTTTCTAAACTGAGGGAGTTGGATCTTTAAGGTTCCTTCCAACTCTAAATCTATGAGCCTATTCTCCTACTCTCCTCTTCACTTCAGTCAAACCCACTCTCTTCTGCAGATGGCCTAGGCTTTCCTGACTGCTTGCCTTCCTTAATCATGCTCTTCCCTGAACCTCAAATGCCCATCTTCTCTTCTCTACCTGTTGAAACCCCTGGAGGCCCAGCTAAAACATCATTTCCTCTATAAAGCCTTCTCTGAATCCCTACTACAGTAGGTAGTGATATCTCTATCATTTGAACTCAAAACATTTTGTTTGTACTCTTCTTGTATACTTGTCATATTCTAATTTCTATTAAAGTTATTTGTGTAAACAGTTTAGCACTTCTTCCAGATTATAAGCTTCTTAAAGCTGCATTTCCCCTAAACCCAGCCCAGAATCTTGAATATAGTAGTAAATGCTTAACAAATGTTGAATGCTAACATTTAAAAAACTTTACCTACAATGGCAAATTTAGTCTTTTAGCTAATTGGATCTGTCTGATAAGAACTTGTCTTTGCTCCTCCTTGTGCTCATCAGTCCTGGCAAATCTGGGGGAGAAATCTAATCCAACCTGTAAATGGATAAAAGAAAGTATTACAGTTTTGGTGACTTAACTTTAAACAAATAAATAACAAAGGAAAAAACCATGCCTAGTGTGTAAATGTATTGCTATAATATGGACTATGTTTACATGAGTTCAAGAATTAGAATCTATTATCTACTACCAAGTGATGTAAATGCTTTACCTGCTAGAAAATACTATTATTAGATCAGAGATCTTCATCTGAGACTTTTAGTTTCTTTAAATTCAGTTTCAGAATTACTTATTTGGAAGTCTAAAAACTGCTCTAAGTCAAATAATGCCCTGTTTAAAGGAAGGAAAATGGTTAAATATATAGAAGATGAAAACAAGTACTTTTGACCTAATTTTTTGCCTTCTGAAAGGCCTGTAGAGAGAACATCACTCTGCTCTCCAACTCTCAAATTTACTGACAAGTTCTAGTTCACCTCTGTCCTTTCTCCTACCATCTAACTGTAGGTACTACTAAAGGCTCTCTCTTTGGCCTGCTACTATTTCTCTTTTTCTTGAATGATATCATCTACTGTAAGATCTCAGCTTCAACTACCACTTCATACAGAAGACTCTAAACTGTGGCTTCTACATGTACAATCCCTAACTTTATTCTAATCTCTCTCTTATCCTCTGCTCAGGGGATATCACCACCTGGCTAGCCTACCAGGTCCTCAAAACAGGTTCATTATCTTTACAGGAAGAAAGTCATGAGGAGTTGGGGAACAGAGCACAAGCCTGGAACAGAGGTATAAGATAGTACTGATGAGAGACACTTCATATAGACATCAGATGGTTGTTTCTTTCTGCTAAAAATAAAGCAGCTAATAATTTCTTGACTTACCTCAATGATAATGTAATTCTTCAAAGGGTAGAGGAAACAATGAAGGGAAATTCTATTCTGAATCTGATTTTCACTAACAGAGAGGAACTAGTTGCTGGGACGGAAATGATAAAAACCGTGAAAGAAAATGAACACTCATTCCAGTCTAGAGTTTATGAAAGAAAAGAAGAAAACTGATCAGAATCTGGCATTTACCCTATATTTTGGGAAAACAGCTCAGTGGGTTCAAAAGAAGTGGGATCCCATGGACTAAAATGCTTCAGGGGAAGTTAGAGCAGGAGGGTCTTTTGTTAGACTATCTCATATTATTGTAGAAGAAAAGATGGAGTAATATCAATTAGATAATAATACAATCAGATAGATTTATAACTGGTTGGATGGATGCACTCCAAGAGTAGTTGTTAATGATTTGCTGTTAAAGTTACTTAAGTCTTTAGTATAGCATCCCTCCTAGGTTATTTAACATTTTTATCAATGACTTTGACAAAGTCATGGATGGTATGTTCACTACATTTGCAGATGATATAAACTGAGAGAGACAGTTAATACAGTGGTAACAGAGCCAGGATCCTGAAGGATCTTCACAGGCTCAAGTACTGGGCTGAAACTAGGAAAGTGAAATCCAACAAGGTTAAATGTAAAGTCTTGCAGTTGAGTTAAAAAAAAAATCAACTCCACAAATAGAAGAGGGATGAGGAGACATGGATAGATACCAATTTTTCTGAAAACCTAGAAATGCTAGTGACCTGAAAGCTCAAACCGTCCTACTGGGAGCCTTTTATACGCCATATCACTTCTAATAGGAGTCAGCTGTGTGGGGTGCTGCAGCTTACTGCAACAACTGTGGGCTGCTTTAAGAGAAGCGTGCCTTCTTGGAACAGGAAGGCAAGTCACACTTCACGGGAGAACTGTGTTCCGTTCTTGGTGCCATAGTTTTACAGGGGCACTGAAAAGCTGGAGAGTGTCCAGAAGAGAGCAACTAGGATGGTGAAGGGCCTTGAGTTCATGCCATACAAAGATTAGTTGAAGGAACTGGGTATATTTAGGGTGGAGAAGAGAAGACTCAGGTGGCTATATAACAGCTCACTTCAAATATCTTAAGGACTGTCACGTCAAGGAGGGATTAGACTTTTCTGTTTAGATCTGCTCTTTTCAAAATGAGAAGCAGTGAGTAGAAGTTGCAAAAGAGAAAAATTTAGATTTGATATTAGGAAAACCTAACAATTAGAACTATCCAAAAGTGGAATGGTTTGCCTCCAGAGGTGGTAGAATCCCCCCTCTTTCTGCTGGATAATCACTTGTCAGGCATGTTATAGTGAGGACTCCTTTAGTGTATGGGGTGACCTATGTTCACTAAGGTCCTGAACACCCAATTCTCCTCCTAACTTCCCTATTTCTATGAATGGCACCACCATTCTCCCAGTCACCCATGCTTGTAATCACAGAATCATCTTGGATACTTCTTTCTACCTTAATTCCATATCCATTAAGGCCCATCAATTCTATCTCCAAAATACCTCTGCACTTTAACTCTCTTTTTTATCGGTAATAATTCCATTTTGTTTGGCCTAACTCAAATGCTACCTCCTTCCTTAAATCTTCTCTAATACTACAGCCAGAAATGAATTTTTCCTACTGTTAATTCTTATAAAGCACATACTTATATCTCTTAGGTTCTTAACTTATTCTACTTTTTATTAGTTAATTTTCCTCATAGAATACAAGTTTCCTAAGAGTAAACATCCTTTCTAACTTAACTTAATGCCTCTCACAATGCTTTACAGTTAGTAAGCATACAACATATATATTTGTTGAATTGTTGAACATTGGCATACCCCAAGCAAATCTGATTACTAGGACAGAAATTAAGAAATATTTTCAGGCTAGAGATGAGGTGTTTTCTGGGGGATGGGATGGTGTTAATTAATCTTATTAACTAAATCAAAGGAGGCTTACCTCCCCAATTGCCAACAAGTGATCTTTATAATGTTCTATAAGTGGCAAAGCTATATCCAGATCCTAAAAGAAAAGATAAGATTGTTTTAAATAAAATAAATTAAAAATATTTATGTAATCCTACTTATTTTGAATTACTTTGTTTAATAATATCTAGTCTGTTGCTAAAGAAAACACTTTATGCCTCAGAATCTTTAGGGGGTTCAAGGATTTAGCAGCTAATTTTTGCCCCTTAGAATTTAAACCAACAACCTTACCTTAGTTTGTTGTTTAGTTACATGGAATCATGCAAAATATTAAGGCAAAAGTTCCATATTCTACTCTAGATACTATTACACATTAAAGATTTGTGTAATCTCTGCCAAATATTTTAACTTTTTGTAACTTACCTTTTGTCCATCAACCAAAATACCATTTATTGAGCACCTACCACATGCCCAACACGGTACTGGGTACTGTGGAAATTTTTTTAAAAAATAGAAAGATGCAGTCTCTGTTTTTAAGGAACTTACAAATCCAGGGAGATACAAGTAAATATGTTGGAATAAGTAAATATTAAACTGGGTTATTTGCAATGATAAGAGCCCTGTAACTACCATTAGGTATAAATACAAATCACCTGCCAGTCACAGAGCAGTATCATTAGGTTTGAAGAATCTTTGCTTTGAGAACCTAAAGTTGTACTTATTTAATTTTTGTATTATAATTACCCTCCTAATTAACAGCTTTTGTAATTTGAGTTTTAATCAGTTCGTAATTGATTGGGGCATTGTATAGCAATGATTCTTCACTTTGGGGGAAGTTGAAATACTGAGTCTTCTGATAAAACTTAAGCTTCTCAAGGACAGGGACTGTTCGATTTTTGTCTCTGTATGCCAGATCCCACCTGTTTCCCCTCTAGCACGGTGCTTAGAAAATAGTAGGTACTTAAATACTTGTCAGTGGAACATCACAATACAAGAACAGAGAATCACCACTGTAAAAAATCAATAGTCTCAAATCTGACTTTGTTTATGAGACCGTTAAGGGGCTACTCAAAAACTGCCACTTCTTCAAAATGCTAGTTGTTGTTCGGTTGTTTTTCAGTCACGTACAACTCTTCATGACCCCGTTTGGGGTTTTTCTTGGCAAAGATACTGCAGTGGTTTGCCATTCCCTTCTCCAGTTCATTTTACAGATGAGCAACTAAGGCAAACAAGGTTAAGTGACTTGCCCAGGGTCACACATCTAGTGAGAGTCTGAGGCCAGATTTGAATTCAAGAAGATAAGTCTTCCTGACTCCAGGCCTAGCACTCTATCCACTGTGCCACCTAGCTGCTCCTCTTCAAAATGAAGTCAGCAACTATTTTAAAATATGGGCTGGGATCACAAATGTGGGGAATTTTTTTTTTTCTAAATAATAAAGAACACAAGACCCTTGGAAAAACTGTTATATCTTCACTGCACATACTAGGGAATACATATTCGTTTACTAGCAGTCATCTATACATTTAGTATCATTACTCATTCCATCTGACAGTACCTTTAAAGTGACACTTCGTTGGTCTTCTGGTAGAAGTCCTTGAACAGGGTGAACACCTAGGCATGGCAGAACAAACCCCATATATCTAAAAATAGAGAAACAATTACCAAGTAGGAGATTGGGAAAGTACACTATCATCCCATTTTAGAGAATAATCAGGAAAAAATATTGAGGGTTCCCCATTTGCTCAAGACCATATTCAAGCTGGTTTCACTTTTCCTTGCACTAAGCACTAATAAGGTTCAGACTATAAATTTCATACCTCAATCTATAAATGACGATACCTTCATTGGTTTTAGTGTATCTACTTTTAATGCTAAATATACATATGTACGTATGAAAATATATGAATAAAAAAGGAGCTACCTTTCTGAAAGTTGCATGATTTTTTCAAACTCTCCTGAGTGTTCAGCAACTGCTACAATGGCTAACACATTAGCCTGCAACAAGAAAATATAAAGCATTTAGAGCAGCAAACAATACATACTTATAAGCTATGTGACCATGGTCAAGTCTCTTGAGATAAAGAAATTTCTACTACCTGGCTCTCAGGGTTACTATAAGGAAAGTGCTTTGTAAACCTTAAAGTGGTATGTAAATGGAGTTAGTCTCATTTGTTCAAGAAGACTTCCACATCATCTATGAATTTTAACTATCCTGGTTAACCCCATTCCATAAACATGTTTGTTTTTTAAGTTGGCTATCTTAGAAAAAGGAAGATTAGGATCTACTTTCTGCTTTTTCATTTCTCTGAGATGGCAAAGAAAGCTAGAGACAAAATGGTTCAAGGGGTCTTCTAAGAATTAATCACTTGTTATTTTTGTATTTTTTCTGAAAAAAGAAAATTATTTCCCCCAAATTTAAAATTTATCCAATGTCCTCAAATCTAAATGTGATACTTGATAACCATCATGAAATGCTACTGATCAACTCTGGTCAACCAGAGAAGAAGCTATATTCCCCAATTTTAAGCTGTTTCTGCATAGAATTGGTATAGGCCATACACACTAACCTTTTTGGCTCTTTCTAACACATCTTCAAGATCCTAAAAGATAGAATAATTAATCTTAAATATTTTATAACACATAAATATGTATATATAATTAAATTTTATATGAATATGTATATAAGAACAAGTAATTACTTGAAAACTGGCTTAAGAACCATAAGGAATGGCAACAGATAAAGTTAGGTAGAAAACAGGACAATTTAAGAGTTCCAAATTGGGTTTAGGTTTAGTTAAACATATAGAGGAACAGAATGACACAGTAAACAATGCATATTCATTCACAGAGCATACTAAGCAGTATTTTCAGAACAAAGGATAAACAAGGGGACCTATTGAAATTGGAGAGTGAACAAAGGTTATTATTATGGGGGGGGTGGGGCAATGGGGGTTAAGTGACTTGCCCAGGGTCACACAGTTAGTAAGCGTCAGGTGTCAGAGGCCAGATTTGAACTCAGGTACTCCTGAATCCAGAGCCGGTGCTTTATCCACTGCACCACCTAGCTGCCCCCCAAAGGGTTTTTTTTGGTGGGTTTTTTATTGTTTTTCTTGTTTAAAAGAGTTCCATTTTAAGTATGGGAGGGACAGGGGAAAGAATTTACAAGATGATTTTAAGAACTCATCACTAAACTTTTTTGGGGGGGGGGGCGGGGGCAGGAGTTGTAATGGATGATCTTTAAGGTCCCTTTCAACTTTAAATCCTATAACCCTAGAGTTATTTTTAATAGAGGTGTGAGGGGAAAAATCATCCTCTTTTCAATAATTCTCAGGAACTCAACAGCGATGTGGCAAAGGTTCTTTAATTCCTTCTCATGAGAAGGAGGCACCCTAGTGTGCAGCTAGTGGGTGCCCCGAAAGGGGGCTCCCAAAGGTTATTTTTAATCAAAGTGGATCCTACAAAATATTGGTCCTGGTTGGGTTGTCCATCTTTCTCCCACACCCTTCTTCTTTAATTGGCCGGCATGCTAAGAATTGGAACTCAAAGGAATGCCCATCAGCTGGGGAATGGCTAAACAAGCTGAGGTATATGATTGTAATGGAATGGGGCTATAAAAAATGACAAGCAGAATAATTTCAGAAAAACCTGGAAAGACTTCCATGAACTGATACATGGTGAAGTGAACAAAACCAGAAGAACATTGTACACAGTAACAATAATATTGTTGGATTAAGAGTTGTAAATAACTTAGCTATTCTCAGCAATACAAGGACCCAAGACAATCCCAAATTACTAATGATGAAGCATACTATCCACCTCCAGAGAAAGAACTGATGTTGGTTGAACATAGACGGAAGCATGCTACTTTTCACTTTCTTTCTTTCATTTTTTTCTTTTATTTAAGTCTTGTTATGCAAAAAGACTAATATGGAAAGACTTTACATAATTGCACATGTATAACCTATATCTGATTGCTTACTGCCTCAGGGAGGGGAGAGGGGAAGGAGGGATAGAATTTGGAACTCAAAACTTTCAATCAAAATGTTTATTTAAAAAAAAGAAATTTGCAAGCATGATTAGAAGGGACAGGCAGTTTAGAGAAAGAATAGAATAGGGTTATTGACTGTAGTTATGATTTCCTTGGTATAGGGAACTCTCTCATGAGGAAACTACCAATACAGAGACTTAATAGTCTTAGAAAGTTACCTAGAGTACTAAGAGGTTAAGAGTCTTGTGCAGGGTCAGATAGCCAGTATGGATCAGAGGCAGGAATGAAACCTAAGTCTTCCAGACCAGTTATCTATTCACAGATCATGCTGCCTCTGAGAATATGAAGAATAAAGACTAATAAATAACCAAGCATGATATTAGTGCTATTAATAACAATAAATATCTTTCAGTCTCATCAAGTTGGCCAATGTTTATACCCAGTTATAAAAATTAAGTAAGGCTATGTGTTTATGTGTAATAAATATGGAAAGTTTGGGGGGAAATGCTTTCACAAGGAAAGAAAATCAAGAGAAGTTTAAAGAGTTATAGTTTAAAGAGTCCTATATGGGAATTAGGAGACTTGGGTTTGAATTCCAGCTCTGCTACTTACAATTTATGTAATTTTGATCAAGTCACTTAACCTTATCATAACTATTGTTCTTTCTCTACACTGAAGACAAAGAACTAGAGGATCTCTAAAGTTCTTTCAGGTCTAAATCTCATGATCCTGTGCCTGGATAATCTCTAGTTCCTTCTAGTCCTAACATTCTAAAGGTGAAACCCAAGAACAGTAACCTTTGGAGAGGAGATAATGTTCTGGTTTTTTCCCTGAGGAAGGAACCAGAGCCATTTCTGACAGTGCTTTGATAAGCTTAATGACATTTGTTTTCTGTTGCTTAATGTTCTTCCTGCCATTTATGCCATTCCTCAGATGGAAGCTTTCCTGTAAACTACTAGAGCATGTTACCTCTTGTTGAAGTGTCCATATCACTCTCTTCCTCCTCCTAACATTTTATATAAATACTTAATAGGTATTTAATAGGTATAAGTACTTAATAGGTGCCAGGCACTATGCTAAGCACTTTACAAATATTTTCTCATTTGATCTTTACAGCAACCTCAGGAAGTTGGTGTTTTTATTATCTCCATTTTACAGATGGATAAACTGAGGCAGAGGTTAAATGACTTGTCCCTGTCACACAGCTACTGTCTGAGGTTGGATCTGAACTCAGGTCTTCTTGACTACAAGGCCAGAGCTCTGCCCACTGTGTGACCTAGCTGTCTATTAGAAGCACACTTTTTCTAAATAATGGTCATATTAGTCTAGCTGGATTCAGTTCTTTCTATATTTAAACCCTGGACTTTTTTGGAATGTTTTTCCCCTACCCTTTTTTGTTTTTCCAGGAATTGGATTACCCAATATCCTTGTGAAGATTTCTCAGGCCTGTCTTTCAAACTGTGAGTTGCCCACAGCAAGACCTCTTTCTTTATTACAAAAGCATCAAGCACAAGCTGCTGCACATTGGGTGGTATCCAGTTTCATGGGCTAACTTTTAACCTGCTTATTTACTAACTCCATGCCTCAGTTTCTTTATTTGTAAAAAGATGAGTTTGGATTCCAACTTCCCTTTCAGCTCTAAATCCTATAATTTGCAGGGTGTGTTTGGATTAACATAACAGAAGTGGGTTTCTTTTGCTGCTTCTTTCTTAAAGTGGGTTAGCCTGAATTCTCCATTTCACAAGTGCCATGTCCCTCTGTTGCTTATACTTGGGAAAATTTAATACATATTGGGAACTGGAATGGGTTGGAGTCAAAAAACCTCTTTGGCACTGAGAGTTGCCCTTGAATACCTGAAGAACTAGAATATGAGATCTTCCAGTGCGGGGCTGTTTTATTTTTGTATTCCTGGCCCCTGAGATAATGGCTAGCATGTATAGTGCTCTCTGAAGTTACAAAGGGCTTTACAAATATTACTTCATTTTATCCTCACAACAACCCTGGGCAGGAGGTGCTACAGGATACTGAGTGCTTGATAAATGCCTGTCCAATGAACAATTCTGCTCAGCCTCAGACGGGACTAGAAGCAGGAGAAGCTGCAGGTGGAAGTTGTAAAAAAGCAAATCCACACTGCCCACAAGGAGAATCATCCTCACAAACAGCTGTCCAAAAATGGAATGGGCTTCAAAGGAGCTGGGGGTGAGCACCTCACTGGAGGTCCGCAAGCAAAGGCGGAATGCCAGTACACTTGTTGGGGACTTCACATGCAGGTATGGCTTCTTTAAGAGGCTGAGCCGCCAGCACCTCACACTCAAGGGGCCTCATGCCTAGAACGTTCTCTTTATCTCTGCCTCCTGGCTTCCTTCAAGTTCCCACTAAAATACCATCCTCTCCAGCAAGTCTTTCCTGATTCCGCCTCGATGCTATTGCTTTCCTTTTCCTCTGGTTACCTTCAACTTACTTTGTATATAGCTTGTTGGTACGTTGTCTCTCCCATTAGATTATGAGGTCCTTTGGGCTGCCAGGTGGCACACTGGATAGAACCCTGAGCCTAACATTCTGGAAGACCTGAGTTCAAATCTGTCTTCAAACACCAGCTGTGTGACCCTGGGCAAGTCACTTAACCTCTCTTCGCTTCAGTTTCCCTATCTGTAAAATAGGGGGTGGGGGTGGATAATAATACCTACACCCCAGGGTTGTTGTGAGGATCAAATGAGTTAATAATTATAAAGCGCTTAGCACAGTGTTCGGTACAGTGTAAATAGATATACATGTCAGTTACTATTGTTGATAGCAGAGATTGTGGAGTTTGGGTCCCCACCCCCGTGTGTGGGGCAGGGGGGGGGAATGGAAGGGGGAGTCGCCATTTGCACCCCCAGCACTAACTTATTAGCACGTTGCCCAGCATGTATTAGGCGCCAAACAAATGTTTGTCGACTAATGACGTCCCAAACAGACCACCCTCCTCCACCTGTGCCCGAGGAGGTAGGGGCAGCAGAACTCCCAGGGTCCGCGCTCCCTCAGCCCCGGGTCGGGAGGCAGGCAGCGGCGGGGAAGGGCCTGGACGTTAAGGGGAAAGCGAGGGATCCGGTGGATGGATCCAGGGGCTTTTCACCCCCGCCCCTCCACGGCCTCACATACCGAGTCGAAGTCGGCCGCGGAGAGGTGGCAGTGACAGTCCACAAACCCCGGGGTCACGGCTCCCATGGCTGTCTCCGCTCCCCAGCAGCACGCAGGCGCAAAGGCGCCGGCTTCCTGATAGGACCGCCAGGCACTTCCGGTGTTCTCCAGCCCCGCCCTTCCGCCTCCGGAATCTAAGCGCCGCCGATTTCGAACTTGAGGGAAAATGGCGGGGAACGCGGAGTGCCCGCCGGAGCAGGAGGAGGGAGGAGAAGAGGAAAAGGCAAAGGAGAAGAAAATTGTGGCGACAGGGACAGAATCAGAGCCGACCTCGTCCACCGGCCCCGTAGAGGACTTCCGGGTGCGCTGCGCCTCTCAGAAGGCTGTGGCCGAGGTGCTGAAAATGTGCGGCCGCTTCATCCGGGAGCTGGGGGACGTTCTGCCGGAGGAGAACCGGGAGCTGGTGCTGAAAGAGGCGCAGTGGGTATGGTCGCTCCCCCTTCCCCGCATGGACCCCTAGACTGTCACAGGGGCGAGGGATCCTAGAGACTCTGGCCCTGGCTCCTTATTTTACAAAGAAGGAAACAGAAGCCAGATGGGTGAAGCGTCACTCGCACTTGGGTTGCCTCAGATTCTCCAGCCCACAGCGGGAGGGGTTATCTACAGCTTAGCTGAGGCTTCTCAGTCAGCTCCTGATGTCTAAATCTATGGCATTGACCGAAGAGATGGAGAAAAGGGAAAAGAGAGACTAGTAAGGGAAAGTTGGGGGAAAGGGAGGAATAGGAGACGTGGTGTGCAGTGTGTATATGCCGTTTATGACCTGAAGGAAGAAAGGAGAAAATTGAGCGTAATTAATTGATCAATACGTCAAAAAAAAAATCTGTCCTATTTAAGGTTCTACAGCTGTGGACCCCCACCTCTGCTATTGAGCTGGGGAGGCATCTTCCATATTTCTTCTTTGGGGTTTATCTGGCTAACCACTCTTTTTCAGTCTCCTTTGCTGCTACTTAATGTCACACCCTTCCTGCTGCTGTCCCCCGTGGCTCGGTCCCGAACCCTGTTTTCTTCTCCCCCTAAACTGTCTCACTTGGTGTTCTCATCAGCTCCCATGGGTTGTTATAATTTCCGTGCAGATGATTCCCAGATTAGCATCTAGTCATAGGCTCTCTTGAGCTACAGTTCCACATTTCCTTTTGGATGTCTCGAACTGGGTATTCCGTAGACATCTCAAACTTCAGTATGTCCAAGACAGAACTGATTACTCTTGTTCCCCAAATCTTCTCTCTTCTGAACTTGGTTATTACTGTTGAGGAGGCTCCTAATCATCCAGGCTCTGCAATTCAGGGTTATCCTCAGCCTATGTCAAATCCTGGTGTTTTGACTCTACCCCTTCTCTGGTAAATGTCCCTTTCTTGCTCACATAGTCCAGACCCTCATCACCTCTTTTTTTTTTTTAATATATTTTATTTTATTTTGCTGGGCAGTGAGGGTTAAGTGACTTGCCCAGGGTCACACAGCTAGTAAGTGTCAAGTGTCTGAGGCTGGATTTGAACTCAGGTCCTCCTGAATCCAGGGCCAGTGCTTTATCCACCCTCATCACCTCTTGAACTGACTCTTGAAGTCTCCTCCTAACTGGTCTCTGTCTAGAAACTCTCCCTGTGCCACTTTGTTCTCTGTCAGCTCCCAAAGTGGTTTTTCTGTTGTGTAGGTCTGACCATTTAACCCTCCTGTTCAGTCAGTGAGAGTGGCTCCTTATTTACTTACCCGCAGGACTCCTCTGTTTAGCATTAAAGCCTTTCACAAGCTAGCCCCTTCCTACCTTCCAGTCTTAACACTTTACTCTTCTCTATGTGCTTTATAATCCATTTTCAGTGACCTACCTACTTGTTCTTCCTCTTATGTGATACTCCATCTCCTGACTCTGCCTTTACATTTGTCCCCCATGCCTGGAATATTCTGCCCCCTCACCTCTAGCTGTTAGCTTCCCTGGCTTTCAAGACTCAACTGAAATCCTACCTTCTACTGTGTAAAACACAGAATATGTATGTACACAACTATTTACAAATCTCCCTGATCTGGTTGTGAGTGCCTTGGGGTAGAGTGTTTTTGCCTTTCTTTGCATCCCTAACATTTAGCATAGTGATTGGCACATAGTAAGAGCTTACTTAATAAATGCTTGTTGACTAACTAGGAGTCAGCAGCATGATACAATATGTAAGGAGCACTGGCTCTATAGTTTGGAGACAGTCTGAATCCAAATCCTGCCTTTGACATTTACTACTGTGTAACCTTTGGTAAGTCTAATTTCTCTAGGCCTCAGTTATCTCTACTGTAAAGGGAAGGGGATTAGGAGTCCCCTTTCAGCTCAATTCTATGAATAAACTGTTTTATGTTAAGTCCCTGGAATTTATTTCAGGAATAACTTGAATAAATTATTTTAAATGTTTGAATCTCTCAGGAAATTAGTAACTTGTCATTATTTATGTTTTTAAAATGTAATTAAAAATAGAATTCTTAGATTGAAAAACAAAACTCTTGAAAAAATAATGGTTTGGGTAAACAAAATACACAAGGCAATATTTTATTACAAAATAGTGTAACTGGGGCAGCTAGGTGGTGTAGTGAATAAAGCACCACCCCTGGATTCAGGAGGACCTGAGTTCAAATCTAACTCAGACACTTGGCACTTACTAGCTGTGTGACCCTGGGCAAGTCACTTAACCCTCATTGCCCCACAAAAAAAAACAAACAAAAACAAAACCAAAAAAAAACACAAAATAGTGTAACTTAATAGGAGATTTGGCTGCATCTTAAACTATCTAGTATAATATCATGTACTAATGACAATGTTAATTGCACTGGTGGAATAAACATTACTATGTTACATAAAAACAGTTTATGTTCACAATCAATATTTATTAAGCATGGTATGAAATTTTTCATGACAGCCCATGAGATCCCTTGTAACTCTAAAGATATGATCTTATGATTTGCTTCTTTATAGATTTGGAGTAGAAAATAAGCTAATTTATAGATGTAATTACAGGATCCCTGATTTACAACTGAATGGGACCTTAGAAATCCTCTAGTCTAATACCCTTATTTTATAGTTGAGAAACTGAGACCCAGAGAAGTTACTTGTTTTGCCCAAGGAACCACAGCTTGTAAATGCCTGAATTGGGTTTAAACCCAGCTTTCTGACTAAAACTCTAGTACTCTTTCCACCCTTCTGTGCAGAATAGGAATTAGTACTGACATGGTTTTATAGTAGATTATCTTGTGTCAATCATCAGGTCATAATATAATACCTATGCTTGTAAGACTCTTATTCAAAAGATTTTTTGGTCTTCATTTAACCATTTTAATTTAGGTGCACTATGGTTTGGACCTTAGTTTTTATTTACTTTTATATGTTATAAAGAAATTTATACTTAAAAGGTTCATAGAATTACATGATAGATGTCTGCTTTCCCTTTGATTTAACCTTTTATTGACATTATTTATATTTTGTTCCATTAGAATACAAGTTCACCTAGGGGAAGGGATAGTGTTTTTGACTTTATATCCCGAGCCTTGAGCACAGTGCCTGGCACATAGTGCTTAATAAATGCTTGTTGCTTAAATAACTATAATTTTAACCATTGAAATGGATCCTAACTTTATTATTAAAGAAAAAATATCCCATAATATAATATCACTTTTTGGTATTAGTCTCACCCCACAGACATGTACATAAATACTTCATTTTTATAATGTTTCCAAGAATGATGAAACATTTTGCTCAGAGTAATTCTGTTAGATAAATAGTACAAGTATTAGGATCCCCGTTTTACTGATGGGAAAACTGAAACCTAGAGAAGTTCTGTGACTTGCTCAATGCTACAAAGGCATATGGCAGGGATAGGATTTGAACCCGGGTCCTCAACTTCCTCCTCAGCTCTGACTGGTCTCCCTGCTAGATGGGTTAAATCTGAAGCATTAGTTGTGGACACTGCTTTAATCAAACATTTGCAGTTTTTGTTATTTAACTGGCCTCTATTTATTGCAGAATTTTGTAACCGCTGTGCAAGAGAATGTTAGTTTCAATGGGGAGGCTTGGCAGGAAACTTCAGATAAAGAACTTCCTGTAGGTATGTGATTAAATCCTTTACAACCTATTTGTATAAAGGATGATTGCTCATTTTGAATGTTAATGTTACTGTTTCCTCTCTGATTTCAGTTTTCCACTTACACTTAATTTAGAGAATTTTAAATCAATAAAGAAGGCATATTGTACTTAAATTCTAAATAAACAAAACAGATACCTTGGACTAACACCTTATAATTAGTATTGGTAATAAGCATTGTTATCTGGTTATTCTTAATGAAGCTATTTTGTGTATATTATCTCATTTGATCCTTTGAATGTCCTGTGAAGTAGACAGAACTGATGGAATTATGCAAGTTTTATTGATCATGAGCTGGAGGCTGAGAGGCCACATAGCCTGTTCAGCATCACACAGCAGAACATGGAGGGAATGAGTGCTATAGCTGGTCTCAGTACCTGTTTTGGTGCTAGTTTGATGTCCAGTGGCTTTCATTTTGTTGAAGAAAACTTGAAAAATGACTTAAGCTGCTGCCTGTGGTGGTAATTAACTCATAAGCAGCCTTACCACTTTGAAGGGCTGAAGATGTAGGCGATGTTTCAGTGATACCTCCCAGTATTTATATTGTGTGGAGAGTTTTGACTTTGTTCTACAGGGTAGCTTTAAATGTACAGAAGTACATTTTTAGTTCATTGTAATAAATGAACTTCCTAAATGATTGAAGCCTCTTCTTGTCATCCATTCATTCCACTCACTATGAAGGGAGTAGGAAACGCTTACTCATGAATAGAGGTGGTGCTAATAACCATCTCTCACCCCTCTTTGCTCAAAAGAGACTTTCTTCTAATAAAACCTCACATTTAGCTAGTGGCCATTTCTCAGTCCTTAATTCTCCGTAGTGTATGACACACTTATTGACTACTGCCTCCTAAATATTCTTTCTTCTGGGGTTTCATGAAATTGATCTTTCTTAATTCTCCTCCGACCCATCAGATCACTGTCAGCCTCCTTGCTGGATCATCATCATTCATATCTCTCCCGTAACTGTGAGTTATCCCTAAGGGTCTGTTTTATAGGATGAAAATCTGCAGCAGGTGTAGGGAGCAGAAAAGGCCTCCTACAGAAGATGGCATTTGAACTGAGTCTTTGAGGACAGATGGAGGTGAGGAGGAGAGTGATGGGCAGCTACTACAAAAGTACAGAGATGGAGGATAGAGTTTACTGTTCAAGGAACAGCAAGTATCTGGTATGGCTGGATTATAGAGTGTGTGGAAGGGAATCGTGTGTAACAAGCCTGGAAAAAGAGGAAGGGCTTTAAATGCCAGAGAAGTTAATATTTGATCCTGGAGGTGATAAGGAGCCATTATAGTTTACTGAGTAGGGGGTGACTTGGGGAGACTTACGCTTTGAGAAAATCACTTTGGCAGCTATCTAGAGGATGCACTAGAATAGGAAGAGATGTGAGAGATATTGATTAGAAAGCTATTGCAGTAGTCCAGGGAAATAGGTGGCTTTGTGAGTAAAGAGATGAAGATCTATGTGAAAGATGTGTTGATTGAATTGACACTATTTGGTATGAGGTGAGGAAGAATGAGGATGACACTGAAGATGTAAAATTGAATGATTGGAAAGATAGTGGTGCTTTTAATAGAATTAGGGAACTAATTCTATTGGTTGGTTTAGGGGAAATAAAATGAATTCTACTTTGAATATGTTGAGCTTTAGATAACTCTAGGACATTTAATTCAAGATGTCCAGTCAGCAGTTTGTGATTCAGGCCTGGAGCTCAGGAGGGAGACTAAGACTAGGTAAGCAGATCTGGGAGTTATTTGAAGAGATGATAATTGAATACATGGGATCTGATAATTGTAGGTAATAGCAAGAAAAGCAGAGAAGAAGTCCCCAAGACAGAATCTTAAGGTATGCCGATAGTTGGTGGGCATGACCTGGCTGAAATTTAAGCAAAAGATGACTGAGAAAAAGTAATTATACAGGTAGGAAGAGAACCAAGAGACAACTATATAGGGAATACCTGGAGAAGAGAAAGTATCCAGGAGGAGGATGTATACTTATCATCTATCCTCCTTAACTATCTACCTTGCTACTCTGATCTCTATGCCCCTGGCAACTGCCTTCTGAAATACTGATAAATCCTAAGGATGTGTGCACCTTGCCTTCCGACTTGCAGTTGAGCTGTTATATACATTGTCTTCCCCAATTAGAGCAAATTCTTCTTGAAGCATTTATTTTATCCTCAGTGCTTAGCACACTGCTTGGTATATAGTAACCACTTACTAAATGCTTTTTTCATTCATAAACAGGCTCAAATTAAATGACATTTTTCCATTTTGCACATTGACCAATAGATGGTGCCAAGAAGCTCTTTTTTTCTCCATTCATATCTGTTTTGCAATTAATCATAAAGTACTACAGTATTTTCTTCTAGGATGATGACTAATTTCTTTGTTTTATCATTTTAATTGAGAAAAATTTTAATGTTTTTACATTAAGAATATTGCAAAATAGGGGCAGCTAGGTGGCGCAGTGGATAGAGCACCAGCCCTGGATTCAGGAGTAGCTGAGCTCAAATCCGGCCTCAGACACTTAAAAAAACTTACTAGCTGTGTGACCCTGGGCAAGTCACTTAACCCCAATTGCCTCACCAAAAACAAAACAAAACAAAAAGAATATTGCAAAATAAACATTTTTATTGGATAAGCTTCAAGTATATTGTGTGTGTGTGTGTGTGTATATTTTTTTTTTTTAGTGAGGCAATTGGGGTTAAGTGACTTGCCCAGGGTCACACAGCTAGTAAGTTTTTTTAAGTGTCTGAGGCCGGATTTGAACTCAGGTACTCCTGACTCCAGGGCTGGTGCTCTATCCACTGCGCCACCTAGCTGCCCCTGTATATTTTGATAACAGTGATAATGATAGCTTATGTTATGATATTTGCAGTTTACAAAGTACTTTCTTCCTAATTAACCTGTGAAGTAGCTCCTGCAAGTATTACCTTCATTTTGTAGATTATTGGTTTTTTAGATGCTTCTGTTGACGATAGAATTCTTATGAATTGCTTTGAATGCTACCTAGCTTATTTCATTTTAAGGGATAACAGTACCATTTTGAGAACTGATTTAGCTGGTTTAATTTAGCTAAGACATTCACTTGCACAACCTACATGGATTGAATTTGGGAAATTATATGTACTCCAGTGCTTGCTTCACCTTACTATGCAGTTTATACTTATGTTAATTAATTTTCCTTATTCAAAAATTATTTTGTGTTTTTCCAGATGCATGTGCTTTTTTTTTAGCATAAGTATTTAATAGTTTCTTCTAGAGTATTAGTAAAGTACTCAGAAAAATATTACTTTGGGTTTTAAATTTAATTAATTTTGTTTTTTAATTTTTATTCTGTTTTAAATTTATTTTGTTTTTAATTATTTCTTTTTATAAATTTAGATCCCAAGATCAGAATTCTTGAAGATCAGTTTGATGAAGTCATAGTAGATACAGCTACAAAACGTAAGCAGTATCCCAGAAAGATTGCTGAATGTGTCATCAAAACTATGAAAGCCCAACATGAAATTTTGGTAAGATGGGTTATCTTTATAATTATTTAAAATATAAGCTTATAGAAATTCTTATTATAATGAATTCTATTTTGGTAGGAATACTATGTGTTGGATTAAGCTAGTATTAAAGTAGAAATTGTTATCAGGAGACTAAAAGTGATTTTATAATCCTAAGAATTTGGAAAGAGAATCAAAGTGAATTCATTAATAACTATTTTCTCCTTTCTTTGTCATTTGTAGTTGGCACTGCTAGACAGAGATTCTTTCAGGGCATAAGAATATCTGATTTGGAATAGCATTTGATTTAATTGATGATGGTATTATTTATGTACCTGTAGACTGTTGTATTTGTTTCATGGGCTTAAATATTGTATCAGAACTGATCTCAATAGAAGACCCAGCTCTCCAGAAAAGACTCCATTTAAAGCAGTTGGAGAATGTGTCTTCCAAAGGGGAAAAGGTACTCTTTGACTTATAGCAGTTTATTTAAGACTTCTCAAACACTTCATTGTTTTGGAAACATAAATTTATGTTGCTCAGTATATAATCTTCCAACAAAGAAAGATACTTTCCACCAAATCCTTCATTTTATTACAAGGTCTCAGGGCAAGGGGGCCCTAAGTTTTTCATTTTTCCACTTCTACAACGTTTAGGTGAGGGGAGGCAATGTGGGAAAGTGGAAAGACTGTAGAATCAGAAGACCTGTATGATCTTGCGCTACTCATGTAAACTCCCTGAGCCTCACTTTCCTTGTCTATAAAAGTAAGGGGGTAGGGGCAGCTAGGTGGCGCAGTGGATAGAGCACCCGCCTTGGAGTCAGGAGTACCTGAGTTCAAATCCGGCCTCAGACACTTAACACTTACTAGCTGTGTGACCCTGGGCAAGTCACTCAACCCCAATTGCCTCACTAAAAAAACAAAAACAAAAGCAAACAAAAAAGTAAGGGGGTAAAATAAGGGGATGGGATGAGATGGCCTTAGCTCTCTCCCCTTCTAGGTTTATGTTCTAAGATCTTACCCCTCCGTCTCCAAGCTTTTTGAACCATCCATTACAGGAAGTTTCTTATTTCTGATCTGTACTGCAAGAAATGGGTGCTACCACCATTGCCCACTCCATCCCAAGTCTTTTTAGACTTAGGAGGCCAGGAACATGTACCAGTTTCTAAATCACAAGAAAACAAGAGAATGCTCATAAGCAAAGAAAGTACTGTTTTCCTCTGAAAATGCCTATATCTTCTAGAACAGGGATTGGCAGAATCTGGACCAAGGGCCAAATCTGGCCTACCACCTGGTTTTGTACAGCCTGTAAGCTAAGCATGCTTTTTACATTTTAAACTATTTTAAAAATATTTTTTTAAATGTAAAATCTAATTTTAACTCATGGGCTATACAAAAACAGGTGATGGGTCAGATTTGGCCCTTGGACTATAGGTTGCTGACCTCTGTTCTAGAGGCAGAAATGCCCTTTTAGCTTACATTCAAGTTTTAGAAATTTTAATGCTTTGATATAGATAGTTGTATGGTGTTTAGGAATAATTGTAGGGGTGTAAAGTATATGTAAAGAATTTTGGGTAGTAGTATATGAACAACTTATCTGAAACATTGAGTAATTATTTTTAAAAATTCAGGATCCAAAATTTATCCATTTAAAAGGAGGGAAGGACATAAAGTCAAATTTTCCATAAAAATTTTATGTTAGCTCCCCCCCCACTCCCATCAACATTAGCATATCTTTTTTTTTTTTAGTGAGGCAATTGGGGTTAAGTGACTTGCCCAGGGTCACACAGCTAGTAATTGTTAAGTGTCTAAGGTCGGATTTGAACTCAGGTACTCCTGACTCCAGGGCCGGTGCTTTATCCACTGCGCCACCTAGCTGCCCCTCCTTTTTTTTTTTTTAGCATATCTTTTTGTATGTATGAGTGAATTAATTTTTAGTGATGCTTAGGACCTTTAGGTTCTTCTGTAGAACTTAGCCAGTAGAGGAGCTCAAGGACAGATAGTTAAGTGCATCTTCGAACTGCTTTTGTTATAGGGCCTAATCTTGATATGTGAGAAACTTAGAGAAATGTTTGACTTGAATATGAATTAAAGTTCCAGTGAAGACATTTGATTAAAAGTGTTTCCTTTAAGATACACTGGATTTTGAAATTTTCTTCCTTGCTGCACCTTTTTAATCCTGCCTTTTCCAAGTCTGTGAGCTTGCTGAAACCTGCTTGAAATCCATTTTAAAAGTTTTCTCTGTAGTCAGGGAGCAACTTTTTATCTATCTGTCTAAATATATGTGTGTGTATCTGTATGCATTTATAACTTGTCTTTTTAGAAAAGTAGTTTAAGGTAGTTCTTGGCTTACAAATTGCTCAAATTTAAAGCTAGCTTGCCCTTTTTCTGCTCTTTCCCATTTGTTATTGCCATAGGAGCCATTATGAAAACAATTGCACCTGTGAGCTCATAGTAGAAGAAAGGAAGAAGCTGTGACTGAATATTTTCCTATTTTCCTTTTTTACACTATTTGAAATTCCATTCCCCTTTAAAATATTCAGATTCCTCTGATTGAGATATGGGGTTATATTTACACATTGCTGTGAATTTGTTCAATCACATTTTTTCCCTAATACCTAGTTGAGATCACCTACTGTGAGGTTGAGAGGGGAAGTAATTTGGGAACATGGGAAATTTGTGAGGTTGGCAAGTTTGAGTAGGATACTGCATAAGGGCATTAAAAGCCTACCTAGAGAGTCACTGGTGCAAAAGAGGCAAAAAAACCCCCAACACCCAAATAAATAAAGATGGGACAATGTAGAAGATAGATCTTTCTTTTTTCAAAATTTTGCTTAGGGCTGGGGGAAAGGGAAGAAGCTCCTTCTCCTTTCTATTTTTCTTCTCCTTCCTTTCTTCCCCTTCCCTCCACATTCAAAACTGGACGATTGATGATAGCAAGAACATAGGTCATAGTTCCTTTTCATGCTTAAAGTAGGTTTTTGTGGAACCTTAAAGTGGTTTCTGTGTTGGAAACTTAGCCACCAATTATAACATTGTATCTGTACCCCAATATGTTCCAAATTCCATGCAGTTGTAACTCTTGAACCTGTTCATAAATTAGAGAATGGATATAATAACTGCAAAATCTTTATGGTGTATGCTTGTGAGGAAATTTATTTTGATTTGGGGACCCTGCCTTTGGGCTGAGATTGGAAAGCCTTGGGCCCTTAGGGTCTCTTCTGTGTGGGAGGTGCTGGTGCCCCTCCCCCTCTGCTTCAGCTGAGCCAAAAAGCCCTGTGGGCTGTACAAGCCGCCAGGTCAGACAACTGGGGAAAAAAAAGCCCCCAGCTCCCTCCACCCTGAGCGGAGGTATCTGAGAGATCCCAGGCTCATCCAGGCCCGGGCTCTGGTGTAGCCTGTGCTGAGGCACGTGATGCTTGAGCATCCCCCCAGCCCCAGCCGAAGCCCTGGCTGGCAGCTTAGCTTGGTGTGTGGGCACAGGAAGCCTCGAGATTTGAGTGGAGAGATAGAAAGATATATATATATATATATATATATATATATATATATATATATATATAGAGAGAGAGAGAGAGAGAGAGAGAGAGAGAGAGAGAGAGAGAGAGAGAGAGCGTGCGCGAGACCGAGACCGACCTGGGGGCCAGACTCAGGGGGGTGGCTGACAAGATTAGAAAGGTTGGAGAAGACAGACGGCGGCGGGGGGGGGGGGGGGGGGGGGGGTGCCTACAAGGATGCAGAAAAAGGCTAAAGGACTAGGAACAGGGAAAAGAGAGGCTGAAGGGCAGACTGACAGAGCAAACAGACAGAAGGTTGGTGAGAGAGAAACACAGGGGTTCATTGGTGGCAGTAAGGAGAGGAAAGTTAGAAGCAGGGGGATTTACAAAGCGAAAGGGGCTCGGAGTTAGAGTAAAGGACCTGAGTGCCTGCCCTAAGGCAAGAGGCAGCTAAGGCCCTTATTGTATTAAAGAAGTGCCATGCGCAGCAGGTGGGAAAGAGACACAGTGGAAAGAGATGCACTGAAATGCAGTCAGGTTGTACATTTTATTTCCCTGTATTCTTAATTTTAAATAGTATCTCATAAATAAACTCTGCTTTGATTATTTAGTTAAGAGGCTTCTTAATCCTTTAGTTTATCAATTTGGGAGTGGAGCAGTGTGGTGGAACTTTATAAACGGCCCACATAGCCAAAGAGTCAACAGTCCCAGATTAAGTACCCCAATCAAATTAGCCCCCAAATTAGCCCCAGTAAGTCAAAATATTCTTACACTTGCTTGCTAGATTGCTTTTTCTGATAATCATTATCGGTGGTATTGCTCCTTAATATGAACAGTAGGTGGCAATGCTGAAAGGCAGAATTTAGCCTTACTTGAAGAACTAGTCTCTCCTTTTTTTCTCTGCTAGCTGATGACTAGAGTTGGTATTTTGCAGCAAATGTTGATGTTAATATGCAATAATTGCTTATAATGATAAAAGGAAACTCATTTTCATTTTTAAAGAAAGTTTGTACTTCTAGATAAAATTGGATCTTTTTTTCATCAATTCTTATTTTTTGTTTAGAAGCACTATCGACCTGTTGTACATCCAGAAGAGATAAAATCTGATGCCAAACAAGGTGAGTCCATATTTGGTTGCAGGGAAAATGAAGTATTAGCTTAAGATTCTTTTAATTTACAGGTTTTAACAAGTGCCCTTACCTTTATTCATCCAATTCGATGTTCCACAAATCTATAGCGAACATGGAAGGAAACAGTATTCTTTAGGGGAGAAGAAATCTTAAAAGATAGGTTTCTCTGGTGAGACAGGCAGATTTTATTTGCAGCCATTGAAAACCTGAGAATTTATAAAGGACAAACTATCTTTAGAAAGCTAGATTATATTCTTGAAGGTAGCCAGATGATGCAGTGGATAAAGCACAGGACATGGCGTCAGAAACACCTGAGTCAAATCTGACCTCAGACACTTACTAAATGTGTTACCAGTCATTTAACCACTCTTTGCTTCAGCTCCCTTATTTGTAAAAATGAGGATAATTATAATACCTACTTCCTATGTTGGTTGTGTGGATAAAATGAGATAGTATTTGTAAAAGAGTTTTGCAAATTTTAAAGTATTATATAAATGCTGGCTGTTATTATGAGAACCCTTGAATTCTTAGCTTCACCAGTTTCTTATGTAAGTAAATTCTTATACAATGGTTTCCTTGTGACATATGCTTTAAACATGAGTACTGAGAACTTTTCAGGTGAGAATACTGAAAATGACCCTGTTATGGATTAAATAGCTTCTTTTTAAAAAAATTAAATGAAATTATCTATTTTTTCTAATTAATATTTTCCCATCCCAAATCCCAATTGAAAAAAGAAGGAAAGCTATCATAACAAATATGCATAGTCAAGCAAAACATTCCATATCAGGCATGTCCAAAAATATATATCTCATTTTACATCTTGAGTCTATCATTCCTCTGTCAGGAGATGGGTCACATTTTTCATCTTTGGTCCTCTGGAGTCATGGTTGGTCATTGCATTGATTAGAGTTCTTCAGTCTTTCACAATTGTTTGTCTTTCATTATATTTATATGCCATAATCTATTCAACCAGTGGACACTTGATGGATATCGCTTTAGTTTCTAGTTCTTTGCTACTACGAGAAGAGATTCTATCAAGTTTTGTACATTTCAGTACTTTTCCTCTTTCTGGAGTATAAATGTAGTGTTGGTATAGCTGGATCAAAGAGTACGCACAATTTAGTGACTTTGGGGGCACAGTTCTCGATTGTTTCCAGAATGCTTAGACCAATTCAGAACTCTGCCAATAGCACAGTAATGGTCTTGTTTTCCTACAGCCCCTCCAGACATTTGTCATTTTCCTTTTATGTCATCTTCACCAATCTGATGAGTGTGAGAGCTTCAAGAGTGGCTTTAATTTACATTTCTTTAATTATTAGTGATTCAAGGGCATTTTTTCATGTCATTGTTAATAGCTTGGATTTCTTCCTTTGAGAAAAGCCTGAAATCTATTTTGACCTTTTATCTATTGGAGAACACACACACACATGCATACATGCATGTGTTTGTGTGTGTGTGTGTATATATATATATATATATACATACATACATACATATACACATATATATGTATATATATTTGAATCATTTTCTTGTAAATCTTAGAAATAAGATCTTTATCAGAGAAACTTGCTATATAGATTTTCTCCCAGATGTTTCCTTTCTAATTTAGGTGCATTAATTTTGTGTAAAACTTTTAAAATTTTATGGAATCAAAATTGCCCTTTTACCTTTTGTGATATTCTCTGTTCCTTTTTTGGTTATGAACTTTCCCCCTATCCATAGCTACAAAAAGGCATTTTTCTCATTGTTCCTCTCATTTGTTTATGGTGTGACCTTTTAAGTATTCATTTGGAGCTTATCTTCATATATAGTATGAGGTGTCAATCTGAACCCAATTTCTGCCAGATGTTTTCCAGTTTCCCCAGTGGTTTTTACCCAGTAGTGAGTCCTTACTTTGATAGTTGGATCTGGGTTTATTGAACCCTAGGCCACAAGTTTCATTTCCTCCTGTATGTTGTATACCTAATATGTTCTACTGGCTGACCTTTATTTTTTAACTAGTGCCAAATAATTTTGATAATTACTGTTTTGTACTATAGTTTGAGATCTGATACTCCTGGGAACTTTTTTTCCCTTGAAATTCTTGACCTTTTGTTCCTCCGAAATGAATTTTTTTTTTTGAGTTCTATAAAGTAATTCATTGGTGGTTTGATTGGTGTGGCACTTAATAAGTAAATTAATTAAATAGCATTATTATTTTCTTTCCAGAATGGCTAGACCAATTCACAATTCCATAAACTCCAATTTATGGGCTTAAAAATGGGCATTTAGGTCTGACTTTATTTCTGTAAGATTATTTTGTAGGCAGTTAGGTAGTACAATGGATAGAGCACTGGCCCTGAAGTCAGGAGGGCCTAAGTTCAGATCTTACCTCATACACTAGCTGTGTGATCCTGGGCAAGTTACTTAACTCCAGTTGCCTTAAACAGCCGGGACCATCTCTAGTTGTCCTGATATATAGCTTGCCACTGGACCCAGGTGACTCTGGAGGAGAGAGTGACGTTGGTGACTTTCCACAGCCCTCTCTCACTTAAATCCAATTCATTGCAAGTCATGCTATCACCCTGATGTTGTGGTCCTCTTGGGGAGAAGGAAGGACAAAGAACTACAAGATTATTTTGTTGTTGTATTCATATGGTTGCTGTATGTTTATTCTGGTAGCATTTTATAAATTTTGTAGGTATTCTAAGTAGAATTTCTGTTTCTATTTCATTCTGCTGTATTTTGGTAATAAAGAGGAAGGTTGTATGTATGTGTATTTATTTTATATCCTGCAACTTTGCAGAAGTCATTTGTTGTTCGGTTGTGTCTGACTCTTCTTGACCCTATGGACCAACTGTCCATGGGATTTTCTTGGCAAAGACACTGGAGTGGTTTACCATTTCCTTCTCCAGTTTTATGTAGGCAGAATTAATTGACTTGTTTGACTAGTTCAGTGTCTGAGGTCAAATTTGAACTCTGGTTTTTCTGATTCCAGGGCCAGTGCTCTATCCACTGTACCACCTAGCTGCCCTACTGAAGTTATTCGTTTTCAGTTAATTTTTTAGTTTTTTTTCTTTTCTTTTTGTTTTGTTTTTTGGAGGCAACAGCCTGACACCAAAATTTTTTTATTGTATTAGGTCACTATAGGGGGTGGGGCCTTGGGCCCTTACTGCACAGCTTGCTTACTGGTGCCACTTCCAGAGTCTTGAGACTTCATGACATCTGGCAGTTCTGGGGGGCTGGAGAAAGACTCAATGCGCAATGTCTCAAATACATCATCAGCTCAAAAGGCCAGCCCTACAGTGGCTGGTGCTTGAGGTCTGACCATCTGACTTGTGAAGCCACATTCGCCCAGGGTCTTACTGTCATCCAGCAGCTGGTTGTCCTTTTAGAGCCACTGCTCATCCGGGGGCCTCTTGAGGATACCTTCCACAATGTGCTTCAGTTCAAGCACTGTGCTCGACTCCTTCACATCTGTGAAGATCGTTGTCTTGTGGCGCCGGATCATTAGGAACACGTCCATCTCGGTGTCTAGCTTCCCTCTTTAGTTTATTTTCTAAGCTTCTCTAAGTAAATCATATCATCTGCAAAAAAGTGATTGGTTTATTCTTGGCCTATGCTTATTCCATCTATTTCTTTTTCTTTTCTCATTGCAATACCTAGCATTTCTAACATGTCAAATAGTGATGACAGTGGACATATTTGCCTAATCTCTGATCTTATTGGATAGGATACTTATTTATTCCCATTATATATGATCCTGATTCTTGGTTTTACCACTCTTGGATCCATATATTCCTATATTTTCTGGTGTTTTTAACAGAAATGGGTTTATATTTTATCAAAAACTTTTTCTTGGTCTAATGTTATAATCATGATTTTTGTTATTGTTATTAACATGGTCAATTATATGTAAAATTTTCCTAATAATAAATCCTGCATTCTTAGCTTAAATCCAACCTAGTTATAATTATGGTCTTCCTAATGCATATCTTTGCATATCTTTTATTTAAATTTTTTGCATCAGTGTTCATTTGTGATAATGGCCTGAGTTTTCTTTCTCTTTGTCTCTTCCTAGTTTAGGTATCAAGACAGTATTTAGCACCAGCCCTGGATTCAGGAGGACCTGAGTTCAAATCTGGCTTCAGACCCTTGACATTTACTAGCTGTGTGACCCTGGGTAAGTCACTTAACCCCAATTGCCTCACTAAAAAACAAAACAAAACAAAAAGACAGTGTTTGTATCATAGCATAAAATTAGAAAGATTCCTTTTTTTATTTTGTAGGTTATATAATATTTGAATTACTTGTTCTTTGATATTTGATGAAATTTGCTTATAAATCCATCAGATCCTGGATTTTTTTTTCTTTGAGTATTCATTTATGGCTCATTCAATTAAAAAAAAATTTTTTTTTTTTGGTGGAGCAATAAGGGTTAAGTGACTTGCCCAGGGTCACACAGCTAGTGTCAAGTGTGTGCGGTGGGATTTGAACTCAGGTCCTTCTGAATCCAGGGCTGGTGCTTAATCCACTGCACCACCTAGCTGTCCCCTCATTCAATTTCTTTTTCTCACACTGGATTATTTAAATTCTTTCTTTTGTTAACATGGACATTTTATATATTTTAAAGTATTTATCCATTTTGTTTAATTTGTTGGTTTTATTGGCATATAGTTGGGTAAATTTTTTTAATACATCTATCAATTTCTACTTCATTTATTACGAATTTTCCATTTTCAGTTTTGATATTTGCATTTCATTTCTTTAAAAAACCAAATCAACTAAGTTCATGTCTATTGTCTTTTTGTTTTTTTGTTTTGAGTGAGGCAATTGGGGTTAAATGATTTGCCCAGGGTCACACAGCTAGTAAGTGTTAAGTGTCTGAGGCCAGATTTGAATTCAGGTACTCCTGACTCCAGGGCCAGTGCTCTATCCACTGTGCCACCTAGCTGTCCCGTTTATTGTCTTATTTAAAAAAAACCAAACCAAACCAAAAAAAATAGCTCTTGAGTTTTAGCTGGGTTTTTTTTTGCTTTCAAGTTTTTTCATCAATTTATTGATTTTCAAATCAAATGTAAATGTATTTCTGCACCCAGCTTTCAGAATATGTAATCTACCTTTTGATGAAATGAAGTTCAGGCGTCACTTGTAACCCCTACCCCTTCCTCCTTTTTTGTAGTCTTCTACTTAAATTATCTGATGATGTGAGATAATAAGTTCACCTACCTTCATTGTTTCTCCATAACATATAATATACCACCCCCCACCTCCCCTTGCTTATTTTTCTTCTATTAAAATTATTAAAACATACCCAATGCACAGTGGATAAAGCACCGGCCCTGGAGTCAGGAGGACCTGAGTTCAAATCCAGCCTCAGACACTTGACACTTACTAGCTGTGTGACCCTGGGCAAGTCACTTAACCCCCATTGCCCCACCGAAAAAAAAAAAGTGTAAAACATACCCAATGCATTCCAAGGCCCTCTGTCTTGACTCCCTCTATGGCCCCTAATGAGAGGATTCCAAGGGAATACTTATATCACTGCTTCCCCCACCCTATTTGGATATAAACATATCATTTTTATAAAATCCCTTCTCTTGACCCCCATATTTTTATATGTTTCTACCCAGTTTTGCTCTATTCATCAGAAATGCTTGAAATCCTTTTTCTTTTTTTTTCTTTTTTTTTTTTAATGGTGAGGCAATTGGGGTTAAGTGACTTGCCCAGGGTCACACAGCTATTAAGTGTTAAGTGTCTGAGGCCTGATTTGAATCCAGGTCCTCCTGACTCCAGAGCCGGTGCTCTATCCACTGCGCCACCTAGCTGCCCCCTTGAAATCCGTTTTCATCCAAGGTCTATTTCTTTGCCCTGTAAGATTATAATCAGTTTTGCTGGGTAAGTTATTCTTTATTGTATGTAAGGTTTTATCTTTTGGAATATGGTTTTCCAAGCTCTTGAATAGTGAGTGGTAGCTCCTAAATCTTGTGTGATCCTGCCATTGATTCATCATACTTGAACTTTTTCTTTCTGGCTGCTTTTCAGAATTGTATGGAAGGTGCCCCCCCCCCCATTTTTTTTTTTTGGTAATTTCTTTTAAATGATCAAGAACTAATTTCTCTTCCCTCTCACCTTAAGATCCCATTTGAAAAAAAAATTGGAAAAAACCACAAAACTCTTGTAACAAATACACATAATCAAGTAAAACAAATTTCCATATTGACTGTATCAAAAATGTGTGTTTCATTCAGCATATTAGTTCCTCACTTTCCTGTCAGGAAGGTGAGTTTCTTTCTTCATAATCATCACTCTTCTAGAATCATAGTTTATCTTTGCATTGATCAGAGTTCTTAGGTCTTTAAAATCCTTTTTGTTTTTACAATGTTATAAAACTGTTCTGGTTTTTGTCACTTCATTCTGTTCATATAAGTTTTTCCAGTTTTCTTTGAAATTGTCTGTTTCATTATTTTTTACAGCACATCTTTGATTTTTTTCTTGAAATTTGATATTCAAGTTTTTTAAATCATGTTTTTAGATAGAACGGTCATTCTTACATTATGTCTCCTTGATGTGTTTTACGGTACATATATCTTACATTTTAAAAAATCTTTTAACTTTATTTTAATATTTCTTGATTGTCTCAAGGAGTCATTAACTTCTATTTCAGTCATTCTAATTGTCAGGGAGTCTGTTACTTGGGTAAGAATTTATACCTCTTGTACTAAGCTGTTGATTATCTTTAAAAATCTTTCCTCCATTTTCATTTCTTTTCCAACTATTTTCTTTAGAGATCTAATTTTATTTATAATACTGTTTTAAAACTTTTTAAAGTATCTCTTCTTTCCAAGAATCAGTCTCATGGCCAACCTGTGTTTTTCTTTAAGGCTTTCTTGTTAATGTTTTCGAATTATGCTTTTCCTCTGTGTTTATGTATTAGGTATCCCTGTCTCCATAATAGCTCTTTTAATTGATATTTTAAAATTTTTCTCATTTTTTCGTGTGTGCACCCATGTGCTTCTTTCTTTTTAATTAATTTTTTTTTTACACATGTGCTTCTTGAAGGATGGGGCCTTGAAAGGTCCAGATAGATATGTAATATGTGGTTTTGCTGTTCATTGACTCTCCAGGTCTAGAGTCCCGTTTCTCCAAGGAACGTGGGGATGATTCAGGCCAGGGAGCTACAGAAGAAATTCACCAAGCCATAAGTGGCTTGATAAAGGGCATGGTCTGCTCATTCTTCTCCTTTTCTAAGTTTTGCAGATTCTGATCCTTGTTTTGGATCGGGGCAACACAACTATAAACTTGCCCCTAAATAGTATAGTAGGTAGTTCCTGGCCCTGGGCCCTGTCAGCTAGTTGGCATGCTCTGTAGCTTCAGAGCAACTTCCCCGACCCATAATCCCTCCTCTGGTCATTCAGCTGTGGCATGAATCCATGATTCTTCTTTGGGGTCAGAGATATAACTGCAGGCTCTTCCCTGATCTGTGCTCAAGGATTGAATCCTGGATCCCATTCTGCAGTCAGAAAGAGAGCTGCATGCGGTTCCTGCCCTGGTTACTTTCCAATGGGCTGAATTTCCAATCACTTCTTGGTCTGGTACTCTTCCATATCTTTGTTGGAGTAGTTGTGGGGGGAGCTGGGCTGTTTTGCTTCCTACTACTACATGGAATGAAAACCTTTCAAAATAGAACCTAGCAGAATAAATTAAAATCCTGTGGGGGGGCAGCTAGATGGCGCAGTGAATAAGCACCGGCCCTGTGAGTTCAAATCCGGCCTCAGACACTTACTAGCTGTGTGACCCTGGGCAAGTCACTTAACCCCAATTGCCTCATCCAAAAAAAAAAAAATCCTGTGGGAAAGTACAAGGTACACATCATCCCAGCTGTGTCATCCTTAACGTAACCTGAGATCACATTTGTTTTTTTGGCTGCCACAGTCATACTGCTGTCTCATTGATTTTGTAGTCTTTTACAGATTTTTTTTTTTTTTAGAAAAACTGCTCTTTATCCACTTCACCCCACCCCATTTTGTACCCAAGACTTAATATTTATTCTGATTGAATTTCATCTTATTAGATCTTATTGGGTATCTAGGTGGTACAGTGGATAGAGCATGGAGCCTGGAGTCAGGAAGACCTGAATTCAAATTTGACCTCAAAAATTAGCTGTATAACTCTGAGCAAGCTACTTAATATCTGTGTGCCTTAGCTTCCTTGTTTGTAAAATGGAGCTAATAATTGTACCTACCTCCCACTGTTGTTTTGAGGATCAAATGAACTAATAATTGTGAAGTGCTTGGCACATAGCAAGCGCTATATACGTATTAGCTATTAATAATAATAATAATTCTAGTGCTCTAGCCTTTCAAGATCTGACTGCCATCCACGGTGCTAGATATACTTCTGAGTTTTGTGTCAACTATAAATTTGGTCAGCATACCATGCATGCCTTTATTCAAGCCTTTGCTAAAAATACTAAATAGCACAGGGCCAAGTATAGATCCCTCAGGCACTCCAGTGGAAATCTACCACATTAATAAAACCGTTAACAGTTATTCTAGCAGAACACCTGGTTCAGCTATCCAAATCTGAATCCATCTAATTATGTTATTATCTAATAATCTCTCCAATCTTCCTTATTATTTTTTTTTTTGGTAATTTCTTTTAAATGTGAATGAGATACTTTATCAAAAGCTTTGCTAAGATTTATGTCAATTATCTCCATAGCATTCTTCTAATGTACTAATTTAGAAATCTTATTTTTAAAATGTTCTTTTTGTTTCAAATAAACTTTTCAACAACAAACTTTTGTTTCTCTTTTGATCCTTACCCAAAAGTTCCCCACTGTGCTTCCCCACTGAAGTTACGGATTTTTGTCTTCTTTGTATGCATTACTAAACCACTACTTTTATATATATATATATATTCCCTTTTTGAATAAAGAATGCCCTTCTACTGTCATTTTAGTCATATGTCCTAATCAAATTGCAGTGGCACCTACCAGGCCTACTTATCTCTTTGTAGTAAGAGGCTTAATTCAACTTTGCTTTCTGCCTAAATTTTTCACATTTTTGGATGAAATCTATGACTGAATACTGTTAGTATTATTCTTGGATATGTCTCCCGTGAATTTACTGAATACTTATATTAATATTTTTTCTTTCAATGTCATATCTTTTTTGGATTCTGGTTCAACAGTTATAATATGGGAAATTGGTTCTTTGCCCTTTCATTTTGGATTTTGAATACTTTTCGTTAGAACTTCAAATCTCAGGGCAGCTAGGTGGCGCAGTGGATAAAGCACCGGCCCTGGAGTCAGGAGTACCTGAGTTCAAATCCGGCCTCAGACACTTAACAATTACTAGCTGTGTGACCCTGGGCAAGTCACTTAACCCCAGTTGCCTCACTAAAAAAAAGAACTTCAAATCTCAAGGCAAATGTATTCCTGGTGCTTATTAAAAATTCTTCATTTCTGGCTAAGAGCCCATAATTTGCATGTTTTATATACAAATTTCTTATTTAAAAATCCATACCCCATTCTCTGATTCCATTGAAGCCACATCTGCTTCTCTTTTGAAGTTTCTTCCCTCAGTTCATGGCAGTGATGAAAATATTACCTGTTCCTGGAAAGTCTTAAATTTCCTGCCCAGGATTTTATAATCCCTAGAGATAATATATAGGTTTGTTTTGACAGTATCATTTGTTTCCATGTGAATCACCACAGTTGGATATTGATTTCCAGGTTTGACAAGTCACTATCACATCTCAGATTCATGCTTCAGGGAAAAAGAATCAATCCTTCCCAGTGACCCATATTGAACTTTGTACCCTGTAGTCAGAGGGCTTTTTTTATACTCCTAGAAAAAAAACAGGATCTATCAAGTGATCATACAGGTACTTGGTTTACTTGCATACTTTTGCTTTGTAATTTTAAATACCTTATTTTATATAATTCTCTATGGAAGATTCTATGTCGAAGACTTCTACATAGAAGACTCTCAACATGCATATTTGTAGCTGACTAAAATACAACTCATTTAGATGAATGGTTGCCCTAGCTGAACTGCTTTAAGGACACATCTTCCCACTTCTGCCTGGAACATCCTCAGTTTTATTCCTCACTCTAGTTTGGCCCTGATCAAGCTCTACTTCTTACTTCTTTCTAATACCAGTAAGGTGAGTAGTGTTCAGGGGACTTGATAGGCTGTAGAGAAAAAGGTCATCTGCTCTGCCACCATCCTCACTGGCCTTAACGTTCTCATTCCCCATCCCTCTTTGCTATTCTGTCCCTAGCTGTTCTTCCTCTTATAATGCTGGTCACAGGCAACACTAAGGGTAAAGAAGGGGAGATATAAAGAAAGTAGGAAGAGAATGAAAATGGGAACTATTGTCATGATTCTTTAGTACCCACAGACTCTTCCCACTTAACCCCATTCACTACCTCTTTCTATGCCCCTTAGCTCTTTTTTCCCCTTGGCCTTTGATTGAATCCTAATCCTTTTCCTTCCCTTCTCTCCCTTTATAATTCTCATTCCATATCTTTCACCCCCAAGTTAGCCATGCTGGAATCTCCGTATACTTGATGGGACTCACCACTAATAACTCGAAATTGAGGTATCCACATTGAGGTAAGAGAAGGAATAGTGTCTGTTATCTGGCCAGCTAGGCGTAGGACCCAGAAAACATTTTTCTCCTTAAAAGATTGTCACAAGTTACTTAGTCTGATTATACTTGACTTTCATTTGTAAATGGAAATACTATCTGTACTTCCTACCTCACAGAATTGTTGTGATGAAAGTACTTCATATGCCATTGAATACTACATAAATATGAATTAGCATTCTTCCACTAGTCCACTGATACTGACTGAGTTCCAAAGATATTCTAGTGGAAAATAAGCTCTTGCCAAATTGGGAAAGTTTTGAATAGAGATCCGATTGTACTGCATGTTTATCATTCAAAGGCCAGGCTAGCTAAATTGAGAGACTAATTCCCAGGTTGGCTACCAAGTGAGGAATATTTTTCAACCATAGCAAAATTTACCTGGGCACTATCCTAGGTCACTGTGGAGTTGGGGGAATAGCTCTTGTTCTTACATATTTGAATCAGTTCCTTATAGATCTTAGATATCAGACGTTTTATCAAAGAAAGTTGCTCTAAAGATTTTTCTCAGTTAACTTCCTCTCCTAATTTTAACTTCATTGATTTTGTTTATATGAGACCTTTTAAATTTTGTGTAATAAAAATTGCCCATTTTATTGTATGTGATTCTCTCCATCCCTTGTTTGACCATAAATTCTTCCCTTATCCATAGCTGCAAAAGAAAGGGTATTTCCTTTGTTTTTCCTCCAATTTGTTTATGATGTGACCTTTTATATAATGGCAAGAATCTTTTGGGGCTTATTTTTGTATGTGATTAAGGTGCAAACCAAATTTCTGCCAGACTACTTTTTATAAGCAGTTTTTGTTAAATAGTATTTCCCACAGTAGTTGGAGGGGCTTTGGGCTTATTGAACGCTATACCAAATTTGTTTGGTTCTGTATGTTTTATACCTAATGGAATGGACTTCCTTAACCAAAACCAAATCATTTCAATGATTGTTACTATGTACAATTGTTTGAGATATTGTACTTCAAAGTCCTCATCTTTCCCATTGTTTTTTCCTAATTTCCCTTGAGATTGACCTTTTGTTTCTCCAGATGACATTACTATTTTCTAGAGTTCTATAAAGTACTCTTCCTTTGGTAGTTTTTTGAATGGTGTGGCAGAATAGGTAAGTTAATTAATATTGTCATTTTAATTATATTGACATAGCCTAATCATGTACAATTATTATTTCTCCAGTTATTTAGGTCTGTCTTTATTTCTGTAGTTTTTGTAGTTGTACTCATATAGTTCCTCTGTGTGAGACTCCCAGATATTTGACCCATTCCATAAGTTATTTTAAATAGAATTTTTCTCTATTCCCACTTTTTTGTTGGTAATTTACAGATTTGTAAATTATGATGATTTGTGTTGAGTTTTTTGTATCTTGTAACTTTGTGAAAGTTATTAATTTTCAATAAAAAAATTTAGTCGACTCTTTGAGTTCAGTTCTCTAAATGTAGTGATTGAATGTACTTGTAGTTTTGTGCAAACTTAAAAGAAAACTTTAAGTGGGTGTTTTTTGAAAGGGTTTTTTTCTTGAATTATAGAAATCATGGGAAGTATTAAGAAGTATCAGTTTCTTTGGAAGTATAAGATAGTGTTTATTATCTGGATATTCCTACGAGACACATTCAACTGAGGATTATTCGTTAGGAAGTTATATTTTTATTTGTTTCATTATCACCAGAGATACTACTTTCTATTACTTATTTGTAGCTTTAGTTATCACTTTTGAAGTGAATTCAAAATAAACGCTAGATTGGTCATATTAATCAAATATAGTTGGAATTGAAAAGGAAGTACATGGTTGAGCACTTTTGCTGAGTTTATATATTTGTATAGCCTCTTAGAAGTTCATGTTTCCTAGATTAGTAAATGAATTAGAGAATACAATGGAGGTGGGTCATCTGGCAGCCTCTCCTTGAAGGACTTCAGTGTCCTGAAAGCAAAACTGGTTCAGTTGCTCAATCTTTCGTTTCCACTTTTTCATTTCCCTTTGTTTTGGAAAGCCAATAACTGGGGAAAACAATTTTCTCAGGGGTAGCACTCAACTTCCACATTTTTAAGAACTAAGATACTTTTTAAAGTAACAGTGCATTAGCCTGCTATTTAGATAGCAAATGGCAAGCATTTAGTCCTCCCTTTTAAGCTATTTTAAGAAAACCGCTTTCATGATCTTTAGGCTATCTTAAAGGCTGCTTCCACATCTTATTCCTTTTAAATGGTTACTTACTTTGAGATTAGTAACTGAGGATACACCCTTTTTTTTTTCCCAACATTCATTTTTATAAGATTTTTGAGTTCCAAATTTTTCTCTTTCCCCTTCCCGCTCCCCAAGACAGCAAACAATCTGATATAGGTTATACATGTACAATCATGTTAAACATATTTCCACATTAGTCATGTTGTGAAAGAAAATCAGAACAAAAGTGAAAAACCATGAGGGGAAAAAAAGTCAAAATAGTATACTTTCATCTGCATTCAGAATCCATAGTTCTTTTTTTGGATGTGGATAGCATTATCCATCAGGAGTCATTTTGAATTGTCTTGGATCATTGTGTTGCTGAGAAGAGCTAAGTCTATCATCACGCAATGTTACTGTTACTGTGTACAGTAACACAATTTTGTTTTGCTCACTTCACTCAGCATTAGTTCATGTAAGTCTTTCAAGATTTTTTGAAATCTGCCTGCTTACCATTTCTTTTCTTTCTTTCTTTTTTTTTTTTTAGTGAGGCAATTGGGGTTAAGTGACTTGCCCAGGGTCACACAGCTAGTAAGTGTTAAGTGTCTGAGGCCGGATTTGAACTCAGGTACTCCTGACTCCAGGACCGGTGCTCTATCCCCTGCGCCACCTAGCTGCCCTGCTGTTTATCATTTCTTATAGAACAATAGTATTCCATTACATTCATATACCACAGCTTGTTCAACCATTTCCCCAATTGATGGGCATCCCTCAGTTTCCAATTCTTTGCCACCTGAAAAAGAACTGCTATAAATATTTTTGTACATGTGAGGCCTTTTCCCTTTTATGATCTCTTTGGGATACAGACCTAGTAGTGGTATTGCTGGGTGTAGGAATATTTTGATGACTTTGCCTAATTTTGGGGCTAAAGCTGACTGGAGGACTAATCTGGGGACTTTTGACTGTTTGGCTATCTGACTGCTATTAATTTAACATGGGCCATTTATAAAGTTCCACCACACTGCTCCACTCCCAAATTGATAAGCAAAATATTAAGAAGCCTATTAACTAAATAATCAAAGCAGAGTTTATTTATGAGATCCTATTTAAAATTAAGAATACAGGGAAATAAAATGTACAACCTGACTGCATTTGCGGTGCCTCTCTTTCCACTGTGTCTCTTTCCCACCTGCTGGGCCTGGAATTTTTTTAATACAATAAGTACCTTGGCTGCCTCTTGCCTTAAGGCACTCAGGTCCTTTATTCTAACTCTGAGCCCCTTTCACTTTGTAAATCCCCTTGCTTCTAACTTTCCTCTCCTTACTGCCACCGCTGAACCCCTGTGTTTCTCTCTCACCGACCTTCTGTCTGTCTGTCTGTCTGCTCCGTCAGTCTGCCCTTCGGCCTCTCTTTTCCCTGCTCCTAGTCCTTCTTGTCTTCTCCTGCGTCCTTGTAGCCCTGTCTCTAGTCTGCCGCCTCCAGTCCTCTTCTCAGCCCCGTCTCCTTGTCCCAACCAAACTGTCCTTGTCCGCCCCCCTTGCTGTCTAACTCCCAGGTCTATATATACCTTTTCTTCTCTCCGCTCAAATCTCGGGGCTTCCTGCTCCCCCACAGACCAAGCTAATCCGCCAGCCAGAGCTGTGGCTGGTGGGGGCGCAGGGGGTGCGCTCGAGCATCCCCTGCCACAGCACAGGCTATCCAGGATCTTTCGGATAGCTCTGCTCAGGTTGGAGGGAGCTGGGGGCTTTTTTTTCCCCAGCTGTCTGACCTGGCGGCTTGTACAGCCCACAGGGCTTTTTGGCTCAGCTGAAGCAGAGGGGGAGGGGGCACCAGCACCTCCCACACAGAAGAGACCCTGAGGGCCTAAGGCTTTCTAATCTCAGCCTAAAGGTAGGGTCCCCAAATCAAAATAAATTTCCACATGGGTATGCAGTTTGGTTGCTTTGGGGATGTAGTTCCAAGTAGTTCTCCAGAATGGTTGGATCAGTTCACAACTCCACCAACAATGTATTATTGTTCCAATTGTCCCACATCTTCTCCAACATTTATCATTACCCTTTTCTGTCATTAGTGGATCTGATAGGTGTGAGATGGTACCTCAGAATTGTTTTAATTTGCATTTCTCTAATCAGTAGTGATTTAGAGCATATTATATAGAGAGCTATATAACAATTTAGAGAGTTATTTAACTTTAGAGAGCTTTAATTTCTTCATCTGAAAACTCTGTTCATATCCTTTGACCATTTATCAGTTGGGGAGGAGACAAGAGACATCCTTAATCCTTAATGGAATTTGTAGTGATATATAAAGAACTAACTTTGGTTCACCATAATAGGACATGATGCTTCTGTTTCTTTTGCTGACCTTGCAAACAGTGGTCTTAGAGATAGATATCTTTATATTTCCTTTTCTTTTTTTTTTTCTTTATAACAAAATTTATTTAGTCACTGGCACATCATTTACAGGCAACCTGTTATGTTCCTAAAGTTTTATTTACAAATTGGTTGTTTGAGACTCAAAATTCATTCCCCTGTAGGAGGAGTAAAAATGGTGATTTGGTTCCCTACAAAAGCCTGTTTATTAACCCAAAGTTTAATTCAGCAAGCTTTTATTAATGCCTACTATGTGCCAGGTGCTAGGCTGGAAAGATAAAAGTCCTCAATTGGGCTAATTGTTGGAGTTGGAGTAGGGGACGGGAGAGGTAACATGAAGGTAAATAGAAATTATGTACAAAATAATTACCAAGTGATTAGGAGGATCAGGATTGGCCTGTTGTTAGGAGGTCACACTTGAGCCTTGGAGGAAACTTAGGAAACTTAAGGATTCTACAAGGTAGAGGTGAGGAGAGAAAGCATTCCAGGCCTGGTGAATAATAGTTTTATTGTGTGTGTTATGTTTCAGAAATAATATACATTAAATGGATCTTTGTGGGTTAACTTGGTAACCTAACCTGGTAAACTTTATGTTTTTTAATTGGAACATAACCTGTTGTATGGTTCTAGCTGAGGAGATAAATGTGCTTTGAACATTTTTTCTATCCTACTACCACTACACCCAGACAGGAAAATAGCAACATCAAAAATACTTCTTCCCTTGAGGGAGTCTATCTCCTGGTTTGGTATGAGCAAGATATTTTAGTATATTTAGGCCATGTTCCTAAATTATGATGTTACCTATACAGTATCTTCTTAAATAAAAAGATAATGGAGAGTTAATTTAGGATCTTTAAAGAAAGAGATTTAATTGAAGTTTTCTTAATATGAAAGGTCTTCTGTTTAGTGAAAAGTTTATACATTTTGGACTTTTCTGTTAGAATTTAATGTAATTTTGCCACATATTTAAATTAAATGCTTTCATTGAAGAATTTTTGAGTTAAAATATGCTACAGAAGTCATCTAATTCAAACATTTGATGGTTTTGAAATATGGTTTCATTCTTAAATTTATTACTAATATCTAATCTCAAATTTAAAAAAAGCCATTTGGGAGGTACCACCTGACACCTATCAGATTGGCTAATACAACAAAAAAGGAAAATAATAAATGTTGGAGAAGCTGTGGAAAAATTGGAACACCAATGCATTGTTGGTGGAGCTGTGAACTGATCCAACCATACTGGAGAGCAATTTGGAATTATACCCAAAGGGCTATAAAGCTGTCCATACCCTTTGACCCAGCAATACCACTATTGGGTCTTTTCCCCAAGGAGATCATAGAAAAGGGAAAAAAACCCACATGTACAAAAATATTTATAGCTGCTCTTTTTGTGGTGGCACAGAATTGGAAATTGAGGGGTTGCCCATCAATTGGGGAATGGCTAAACAAGTTGTGGTATATGAATGTAATGGAATTCTATTGTGCTATAAGAAACGATGAGCGGGCAGATTTCAGAAAAACCTGGAAAGACTTGCATGAACTGATACTGAGTGAGATGAGCAGAACCAGGAGAACATTGTACACAGTATCATCATTATGTGTTGATCAACTATGATAGACTTGATTCTTCTCAGCAATACAAGATAGTTCCAAAGGACTCATGATAGAAAATGCTTTCCAAATCCAGAAGAAAAAAAAGAACTGTGGAATATGGATGCAGATTGAACCATACTGTTTCTTTTGTTTTTGGTGCTGTTGTTTTTCTTTTTTGAGGTTTTTCCTTTTTGCTCTGATTCTTCTCTTATAACATGACTAATGCAGAATTATGTTTAATGTTATTGTACATATATAACCTATATCAGATTACTTGCTGTCTTGGGGAGGGAGGGAAAAAAATTGAAACTAGAAATCTTATAAAAACAAATGTTGAAAACTATCTCTACATGTAACTGGAAAATAATAAAATACTTTTATAATTAAAAAAAAGCCATTTGGGTCAATTTCATTCAGAAAATAATAGTTTCTTTTCCATTTTTTCTCCATTTCAACTTTTTTTTTGTCAAGAATTTTCTTCCTATTTCAGCAAATTTAGTTTTATTTTTTCATTCTTGTGTGGTTTTTAGTTAGCTTGTAGTCATGCTTATTTAAATGGTCATGTTTGATATTAATAATATAATTATGGAACAGTAGAATTTTGGAATTAGTAGCCTTATAAAATATGAAAGCTGAATCAGTCTTCTCCATGTGCTTGAAATTTTATACATGGAAAAGTGCTCTCTCTCCTGCAACAGGTTCTGGATAAGGATCATGCTTTTGTATTTTTCCCAGTTAATGGAAAGGAGTGAAGCAGGGCTGTGCGCTTGCTTCTATCTTTTTTAGCATGTTTTCAGCAATTTTGTCAGATGCCTTCAATGAGGATGGCAAACGGAATTTAGGTCAACTACCACACCAACAAAAATATTTAACTTGAAAAGCTATAAGCCAAGACTAAGTGGAGGGAGGAGGTGGTGCACAACTTTTTGTTCGAAAAGGATTGTCTACTCAATGTGGCCTCTGAAACTGAGATGCAACGAAGTATGGTTCTATTCTTTTGCCACTTGGGCTGATTTTGACCTAACATTAACACCAAGAAAACAGAGGGCTCTCCACAAGCTAGCATCCCTCCTCTCCATGTAGAGCAACCATCAGTTACAGTAAATGGAAAAATTTTGAATGATGGTCGTTAAGTTCACTTACCTTGGCAGATTAACTTTCCAGGGATGCACAAGTAGATGATGAAGTTAAACACACACATTGCCGGAAGCTAGCTGAGCATTTGGGCGGCCCCAAAAGAATGTGTGGGAGAGAAGAGGTATTAGGCTGCTTACTAAATGAAGGGCTACAGAGCCCTGGTGATGACCCTGTGAAATCTGGACAGTCTATTGTGCCAGAAATTGATACCACTTCCATTTTAATTGTCTTAGGAAGATTCTGAAGATGACCTGGCAAGATAGGTACCAGATGCTAAGGTCTTTTCTTGAGCTAACTTCAAGCATTCAAACTCTACTACAGAGAGAGCCACATTCAGATGGGCAGTGCTAAGCATATATTTTACATGGGGATCCAAAGAAGTGATACAAGGACACCCACAAGGTTTCTCTGAAGAACTTTTGGTATTGATTATGAGACATGAGAGAAACTGGCATGGGATGGTCATTTCCACATCAAAGAAGGTCCTGTGCTATATGAGCAAAAACAGAAATGCAGTAGCTCAACAGAAACACAAGATGCACAAATTTAGAGATATACACCCTCCCAAATGGTCATATGTCCTATTTGTATCCAACTGTTAATAATAGAGCCTTCCGAGCTGATCAGCCACAGCCAGACACACTGTACATCGACCCCAACATCCTGGTGTCCTTTTTGGTCCTCTTTGAGCATGAAGCAACAAACAAACAACTTGAAATTTAAATGCATGTATAAGGCACTATTTTTTTGTTTTTTCTCACCCATTTCCTTAAGTGTTATGTACAGGTTATAAAGGATAGAGGTACCGATGGAAGAGAAAATAAAACATTTTAACTGGTTCGTATAAAAGAAATTTGTTTAGAAATTTTCCAGTAGTCTTTTATTTTGTGGGTTTTGTTTTTTGGTTTTGTTTTTTTTTTAAAGGAAATAAAGTGGTATTTGGGGTTTTCTTTGCAGAATTCTCGCATGGAAATTTTGAAATGTAGAGGAGAAACAGCTTTCCAAGCAGATCACTGAAGTAATTGAAGGTAAAATCTATATGCTGCTTTTAGATGGAAGATATGTGGCTTGGTGGTCTCTGAAAATTCATGACGTGTATTTTTAATCTGTTTTAGCAGAAATTGTCAGGTTTTTTTTACTTGATTTTTCTGCATTTGTCTAAGAGGGGAAGCAAGGGAAAGGAAGAGAATAAAGCATCTATGTAGCACTGATCATATCAGGGCACTGTGCTAGACATTTTACAGATATTTCATTTGATCTACCACAAAAAACCCAGGAAGTAGGGGCTATTATTATCCTATTTTACAATTGAGGAAACTGAGGCAGACAACATTTGAGTGGCTTTGGCTAGTGTCACACAGCTAGTAGTGTCTGAGGCCAGATATAAACACAGGTCTTCCTGATAACAGGTCCAGGCCTAGTGCTCCATCTGCTGTATCACCAGCTGCTTCTAACAGCAGCTAAGGATTGGCTCCATAGTCAGTTAGTCTTTATGGGTATTGGGTTTTGATCCAACCAGATTCATAGATTACATTCAAAATTTGGAGTCTTCACAGTACTATCATAGCTTGATATTGTTGAATTACTTATCCAAAGTAAAATAAAACAAAAATAAAGCACCCCTGAAACTTAAAGTAAATCAAATAAATTTAAAAAGTTCTTTTTATAAAATTTTTTTTGAAATTTGACTATTCAACATCTTTCTGGTTGAGTATTAACTGTTGCTTCAGTTTGTGGCAGGTTTCAGAGGTTAGCTTTAAATCTTTTAACCCTTGATGTGATTTAAACTGATTACCTGAAAAACCATGACTTCCTTTTGTTTCTTGCATGCAGTGGATAAATCTCTAGCTAACTAACTTGAGATCGTTATCTGAAAACACTTCAGATTCCATACCCCTTTAGCTCTCTGAAATATTCTACCCTGACTATATTGCTAAAGAACAAATGTTTATATTTCCAATAGAAAGTTGGATGTGTCATACCAGTAAACTAAGTACTTCAAGATTGGCATTACCTTTGGTTTTTGTTCTTCCATTGATTTCTTTCATGCTCCCAGGTTCAAAAAATAGTGTATAAATAGTTAGTATTACTTGAGCTGATTTTTTTTATAAGCTTATTTTCACATAGTCATTTATCAAGGTTTTATAGCTTATAACTGAAGTTTCTCGGCTATCATTGATGCAGTCTCTTGGTAGTTTGAAGAAACTCTGGCCTACCTACGAGTTGTGACTCCATCATATTTTCTTTAGAATGGTTGTAGCCTGATACGTGTGGAATCTAGGGTATTGTGTTTTTATTTCACTGAGAATTAACTTGAAGCATCGTTATTTTGTTTTTGAAGTCCTTGCCAGTGTTGATTGAGCAAGCAGATGGGTTCTCCAAAGTTCTAACGATGCAGCCCACTCTACAACTTCAGAGGCTCCACCAAGAAGTTTTCTCTGGCAGTCACACGAAAGAAGCTATAAAGCCTGAGAATTTTATAACACAAAATAGAAACTACCCCGACAGAGACTAATGCCAAGAAAACCACAAAGATAGTAATGAAGAAGAAAGAAACCTCACAACTCTCCACAGAGAAAACAGTATCCATTGCGGCGGATGAGAATGATCTTAATTCATGAGATGCTCCTGTTTGTCCTAGAAGTGGTGAAAGGGCTTTATCAGTAGCATTAAGCTGACCTGGAATTTTAGATAGAATAGGAAATAATTTATATTTCTTTGACTAGTCATTCATTAAACAAGATCCCAGCTGTATAATTAATCAATAAATGTGATTAATGTATAGATTATCTTAAGTCACCATTTCATCTGCAATAAGATGAAAAAACTTGCTTTGTTTGAGTTAAGGTGTGATGGCCCATCAGTAGGCAGTGATGGGGTCCCTCAGGTGCCATCATGTTTTGTTTTCATGGACACTTTTCCATGGAATTTCATGGTTGAGGTAAATGTATAAGCTTCCATGAATTAAATCTTTGTTCAGATGGGAAAATAGGTATATAATAGCGCTATTCCTATTCCACTTAATTAGAATTTTTTTGACTTAATGGATCCATATTTTTTGTGTAAGTCTTTCAAAGGTTTACTTATTGTTTATTTCAGACAGTATTCTTGTAAATAAAAGAAGACTCCAGTGTTTTCCCATGCTATGTGTATATTTTATTTTCATAAAGCTTTTAGTCAAACAACATTTTACTGTGGACTAGTATCATCAGATTTTATATCATGTTTAGTTCTAGTTTCAGGTGTTTTGTCAGATTAATACTTTGAAAAACAATTTTGAAATATTGTAGGGAAAAATATATGTAATTCATGTTGAACTATTGTATATTTTAAAGATCTTGATATAATAAATATATAATCACTGTTAGATTGTCTGCCAAGAGAATGAATAAACCCTTTACCTTCACAGTTTTCTCAAGTCAGTGCCTTTAACATTTCCTTATTGTAGCTTTTAGTCACAGTATGAGAATCATACAATATACCATATGTTTTTCTCTTTTGATGACTGACAATATTTTCCATTTTCAAAGGATTTTGTTAATCATGGAACTTGAAAAATCTATATTTATTGATAATCATACAGTGTCAGGCATAAAAACTGATTTTTATAGAATCAAATTTCCCTAGTGAAGAAAATTATAGTGATATTTTAGTTTTTTGTATATATTTGTACCTCATTTGTAATCTGTATATTTGTAAATAGAAATATAGTTTATATTAAAATAATACACTAAGAATGAAGTCATGTTGCCTTGAATATCTGTCAGTTTATGAGCTGTTACATAAGCATTTTTAAGTTGTACTTGATGGGTCTGTTATCTTTATTCACTAGTTCCTATAACACTCATCTTTTACTTAGAGACATATATAAAATTTTCTTTTAATCTATGGAATGTGCCGTATTTCAGCCCTAGGTGATTTTTTTCTTCTCTAAAGCTTCAAAATGTAGCATTCTAAAAATTAACTTAATGTGATAACATTTCCCACTTCTCAGTTAGAAACAAAATTTAAAATGCAAATACATATAAGGAAATGTCATTTCAACTTCACCTTCTATTAAAGTACAAATAACTGATATCAGATTCTCTCTTGAGTCTTTTAGGAAAAATCTGTATACAAAAACTGTAAAGAGAACCTAAGAAAGATTATTGCATCAACTTGATAAGAAGGGAATATTGTGGGACTGTACAACAGAATTATCTTTTCTTCCTGCCATAACAAAAGGAATGAAAGGTAAGGGTTCTTCACCATTTGAATAGTAGAAAGTATTTTTTTTTAAAGTAGAAAATTATCTGTTCCATATAGTTTAGATGTATACTACCTAAGGGCTAAGTATTAATAAGTGTTTTCCAGGCCTAGAAGTTTATAAAAATTGATTGGACTATCCCTAAGGAGAGAAAACTGAAGCAAAAACTGGTAACCATAGGCTAGAGTGGTTAAGCTCAAGGAAAAATTAGAATTCCTTTGGAAGGGGTAGAGTGGCCATTGCCAATCTAATAGGCATGGTGAAAGGTAGTTAAGTGTAGTAGTTAGCAAATAGATAAAAGTTGAGAGGATCTGGAATTCAGTAATTGTGGAGGGTAAGAACTGTTCTGATGACCTACAGGGATCATACTACATTTGCTTTCCTGCTATAGCACTTATATATGAAATACATGCAGAGTAAAGTTCATGCTAGAGTTAGGATGTAAAAGAGCAGGAGAAATCCCTTTCTACTTTGCAGCAGATTACTCAGTGAAATGTTTCCCAAAAGGATAATAGAAAAGGCTCAGTAATAAAAAAGTAGACTAAACAGGAGAGGAAAATCCAACAAAATGGCCAAAAAAAAAAAAAAGTAAGTAAAAGAACTGTTGTAAACAGGTATAAAAGTCCTCAGGCCAAGAGGGTAAATATGAACTTGAGAAATCAACTTCATTCTGCAGCAGAATGAGGAGAATTTACCAACTGTCAATAAGCATTCATTAAGTGCTTGCTATGTGCCAAGTACTATATTAAGTATAGGGATAGAAAGACTCCTGCCCTCAAAGAGTTCATATTCTAATGGGGGAGACCATTAAAGAAATGGTGCGTGTGAGTTGTACATATATTTAGCATAAATTGAACGTAATAACGAAGGAACTGGGAAGAGTGGGGAAGGCCAACAGAAGGTAAGATTTAAGTTGAGTCTTGGTAAGGAGAGAAGCATTCCAGAGATGAAAAGGGATGGAACTGAGGGTGAGAGTGTGGCCTACGAAGAACTGGCAAGGACAGTATTGCTGGATGTAGGGTATGAGCATTTGAAAGTATGTGTCTTCTTAGGAAATACTGCAGTTTTTTTTCCCTAAGCATCAGTCCCCACATGACCCATCGTTTATTGGACATCTCAAAGTGGATGACCCAGAATTGAATAGGATAGATGTCTGGGAATCATCTGCAAAAATGTTAGTTAAATCTATGGGATCTTACCAAGAATGTAGAGGGAAGAAGGACTAGGTTAGAACCTTGGGAGAAACCTACAAACATGGTGCATGATAAGGATGATGCACTATCAAAAGCAATGAAGGAGAGATGAGATAGGTGAACTCAGGAGAGTAATATCACAAAAACCCAGAAAAGAGAGTATGATGTATGGAGAAAGTGGTTTCCCAGTTTTAAGTGCCCAACAGTAGGGTTGAAAAGAGATCCAATAAAATTTAGCAATGAAGAGATCCTTGATAGTTTGGAAAGAACAGTTTCAACTGAATGAAGATTGCAAGCTAGAGTATTAAAATGGCTGAGGAATGACTGAAGAAGTAGGAAGGCAGTGAGGATAGTTTTTTAAGTAGCTGACCGAGAAAGGGAGGAGAGAGATAAGATGATAACATGAGAGAATGTGGTATAGTAAAGGTTTTTAATGATGTGGGATACTTGGATATGTTTTAAGGCAGTAGGGAAGGAACCAGTTGATAGGGAGAGGCGGAAGATTTGAGGGATACATTGGAGTTTGCAAATTGAGGTAAAACAGGCTCACTCAGCTAGTTAGTGTCTGAGGCAAGATTTGAACTCAAAGATGAGTCTTCCTGCCTCTAGATCTAGTGCCCTATTTACTATGCCAGTTGCAAATGAAGGTAGCACTAACTAAAAGATAACACAACTCAGGTCAAACTGAAAATAACCAATGCTGGTTATAGATGACTGATATTAATGCACATTTCTTTCCTTTACATTAAGAAATTAATGGAATGTAACTGAGAAAAATGTTACATATGCTATTACTATCTTAAGTCACTATCTTAGATGGTTTTGCTTCACTTTTAATGGAAAGTTGCGGGGGGGAGGTGGGGAGGAGAGGAAAGTTCTAGCAAAATAAAATAATTTTTTTATACTCAAGAAATGGTAGCCAAAAAGTAGTTCACAATGATATAATGAGGCAGTGATAAAAAAAAATGGGTCAGAAGTAGTAATAATGGACTTAAATGCACCAATTCAGAAGAATGGGTAATAAAGTGAGTGAGATAATTCTAAGAGGAGGGTTTTAGTAGGTATTTTATTAAGATTTAATAGGATGGGTAAGCATGGTGAATCCATGCCTGTCATCCCAGGTATTGGGGGAGACTGAGCAGTTCTGGGATTCATAGGTTTGCAATGGGTTATGTCAATTGGCTGTTCACACTAAGTTTGGTATCAGTATAATGAGCCGCCCTGGGATTAGGTGCTACCAGATTTCTTAAAAGAACTGAACTTGCCAAGGTGGAAATGGAGCAAGATACAACTCTTACTTAGGCATGATCAGTAAAAGGATCAGGCCTATGAATAGCCCCTATACTTCGTGGCCTGGATAAGTTGGGGAGAATCCAGTCTTTTATTTTTTTTAATGTATATAGATGGAAATATATTTTGCATTGATTTCACATGTATGGTTGATATCCTATTGCTTGTGTTCTCAGAGGTAGAGAAAGAACAGGAAGGGGGGGAATGAATTCAGAGGTCAAAAATTTTAAAAATGTAATGTCAAAAATAAATTATTTGGGGCGGCTAGGTGGCGCAGTGGATAAAGCACCCAGCCTGGATTCAGAGGTCCCTGAGTTCAAATCCGGCCTCAGACACTTAAACAATTACTAGCTGTGTGACCTTGTGGCAAGTTCACTTAACCCCATTGCCCCCACCAAAAAAAAAATTTATTTTAAAAAAATGTTTAGAGTTGCTACTCTTACTGGAATGTGCCAATGGAAGGATATATTTAATCTGAATGATTATGATTAATAGTTAATGACTTTGCAAATAACAGGAACCTTGTAATGGACATAGAGAGTAATACTATGCATAATCTAGCATGTATCCTAGAGTTTACTAAATTGTATTCAAAGAGCTCAGAGAAGGTTGAAACATGAAATTCTAAGTCGGTTCAAGGATAGGAGAGTCCCAGATAGGGCAAAAATTGTAAACAGGGAATTGAAACACAAGATAAATGAGGAGGTATCATTTGAATAGGAGAAACTCCATCCCAGGGTATGTAAAGAATTTGTAAATATGTTGGTCAAAAATGACCAAAAATGGAAATGTTTTACGTAATTGCACATGTATAACCTATATGTGAATGCTACCTCCTCAAGGAGGGGGAAGAGGGAGGAAGAGAATTTTGGAACTCAAAACTTTTTTTTTTTTACATATAGGTATTTTATTTTTTCCGTTACATGTAAAGATAGTTCTCAACTTTTGTTATACAAGCTTTACAATTTCAGACTTTTCTCCCTCCCTCCCCCCTCCCCTAGACAGCAGGTAATTTGATATAGGATATAATCTATATAATCTATATACATATATATATATATATATATATACACATAATAACATTAATCCTATTTCTGCATTAATCCTGTATAAGAGAAAAAAAATCAGGGCAGTAATGCAAAACCTCAAAATAGAAAAAAAAAATAGCACCCAAAACAAAAGGAAATAGTATGGTTCAATCAGCAATCTATACTCCACAGTTCTTTTTTTTTTTTTTTTTCCCCCTGGATTTGGAGATCCTCTTCCATCACGAGTTCCCTGGAACTCATGCCATGCATTGGTGAGAAGAATATAGTCCATCACAGTAGGTCAAACACTCAATGTTGATGATACTGTGTACACTGTTCTTTCTGGTTCTGCTTATCTCAACTCATCATCAGCCACGTAAGACCCTCCAGGTTCTTCTGAACTCCTCCTGCTCATCATTCTTACAGCACAATAGTATTCCATTGTATTCATATACACAACTTGTCCAGCCATTCCCCAATTGATGGGCACCCCCTCAACTTCCAATTCCTTGCTACCACATAAAGAGCAGCTATAAATATTTTTTGTACATGTGGGTCCCTTTCCCCTTTCCATGATTTCTTTGGGGAAAAAAGACCTAAAAGTGGAATTAGCCTGGTCAAAGGGTATGCACAGCTTTATGGCCCTTTGGGCATAATTCCAAATTGCTCTCCAGAATGGTTGGATCAGTTCACAGCTCCACCAACAATGCATTAGTGTTCCAATTTTCCTACAAGCTTCTCCAACATTTATTATCTTCTTTTTTTGTCCATTTTTAGCCAATCTGATAGGTGTCCGGTGGTACCTGCAGCGTTATTTCTAATTTGGCATCTCTCTAATCATTTAGAAGTATTAGAGCATTTTTTCATATGGGAATAGATAGCTTTGGTTTCTTCATCAGAAAACTGCCTGTTCATATCCTTTGACCATTTCTCAGTTGGGGAATGACTTGGATTCTTATAAATTTGATTTAGTTCCCTATATATTTTAGAGATGAGGCCTTTATAAGAAGTACTGGCCTCAAAATTGTTTCCCAGCTTTCTGCCTCCCTTCTAATTTTGGATGCATTGCTTCTATTTGTACAAGAATTTTTTAATTTAATTGTAATCAAAATCATCCATTTTGCATTTTATAATATACTCTACCTCTTGTTTTGGTCAAAACTGTTTTCCTTTCAAAGATCTGATAGGTAGACTATTCCTTTCTCTCCTAATTTACCTATGGTATCACCTCTTATGTCTAAATCTTGTATCCATTTTGACCTTATTTTAGTATAAGGTGTAAGATGCTGGTCTATGCCTAATTTCTGCCATACTATCTTCCAGTTTTCCCAGCAGTTTTTGTCAAATTACTGAGTTCCTATCCCAGAAGCTGGAGTCTTTGGGTTTATCAAACACTACATTACTAGTGTCATTTACCACTGCATTTCCTGAGCCTAGCCTATTCCATTGATCCTCCACTCTATTTTTTAGCCAGTAACCAGATAGGTTTGATGACTGCCGCTTTATAGTAAAGCTCCAGGTTTGGTACCGCTAAACCCACCTTCCTGTGAATTTTTTTTCATTATTTCCGCTGGATATCTTGATTTTTTGTTGTTCCAGATGAATTTTGTTATTAATTTTTTCTAGCTGTATAAAATAATTTTTAGGTAGTCTGAGGTATGTATGGCACTGAATAAGTAAAATTAATTTAGGCAGTATATGTCATTTTTACTATATTAGGTGCTGCCTATCCATGAGCAATTGATATCTTTCCAATTATTTAGATCTGATTTGATTTGTGTGAAGAGTGTTTGGTAGTTGTGTTCATAGAGTTCCTGGGTTTGTCTTGGCAAGTAGACTCCCAAGTATTTTATATTATCTACCGTTACTTTAAATAGAATTTCTCTTTCTATCTCTTGCTGGGAACTCAAAACTTTTAATAAAAATGTTTAAAATTTTTAAAAAAATATATGTTTGTTGAACTTCTGTTAGTAATCTTTGAGGAATCAATTAAGAGGAGAATTGGCCTGGAGATGGGCAAACATTGTCTAAGATTTTAAAGAGGAAAAAAAGTGAAAATGTAAAATAATAGATAATAGGCTAGACTTCTGGTGAATATGGCAAAGCAGTAAATAAATAATAAATATTATAAATTGATTTTAAATAATTTAGATCTTTTTTATAAACAGTTGAAATACATTTATTAAATTTAAAGCCAAGGAAGTCAGATCCTCCTGAAATCCCTTCACAGACCCTGAAATTTCTCTCATTTCTACCAGAATTAAGTAGGATGAACAAAAAAAATGAAAAAAAAAACTCGAAAAAAAAGGAAAATAGAGTAAACCACCTGGAGATGGGGAGAAATTATGACAGCTGCTTCCTTGGTAGGCAATGGGCTCACCTCACCCCACCACCTCTCTCACTTCAGGGTGGCTCATATCGTGTCTGCAGATAAGACCCTGCCCATCCTGTCAGGCCTAGACTTCCTGACTTCCTGACCCTACCTACATTCTGGCCTAGGTCCAGTTCCTGATCTTCCCCGACTCTCTTACCATCCTGGGAGGATAAATCCCCATGGAGGACCCAGGAATTGTCTGCCACCATTCTTGAGCAGCCAGCCCTAATGGAACCCTTATTTGTGTGATTAAGAACCAAAGCTTTTGGGAGCCTTCCCAATTGTCTTGCCCCACTTAAACCAAAAGGTGGCAGGAATTTTTAATCTTCAACCCGCTCACCCAACAAAATCAGCACATAGTTCAGGGCTGAAACCGCTAGGTTATCCCTCAGTCCATCCCCATTCTAAAGAGGGGAAAGGGATGCAGGAGAAACACTGGAGTCAAAAGGCCTCATCAGTGACTTAACCCTACTTTCCTAAAAGATTACAAATGAGGGTCATATCTTCTATTCCATCCGTCCTACTTTCTCTTCATGGAGTCCTCTCTTTCCTTCCAAATGAATCTCAGGAACCAGTTTCTGCATGAAGCCTCCCTGAATTCCCCCAAACTTCCATTACCTTCCTTCTGAACTGCCTTGTATTTATTTACATTTATTAACTTTTATATTTATATATTTAATTTTTATAAGTTGCTGTCTTCCCCATTAGAATTGTAAACTCATCATGAATATTGTTATTCTGTCATATTTATGGACAGGGAAGAATTTAGGAAATATATAGAGTGCATTACAAAATGTAAAATAGATAATTTTGTTTACATAAAATTAAAAAAGCTTTTGCACAAAAAAACCCTATGCAACCAAAATATAAGGAAAGCAAGAAACTGGGGAAGAATTTTTACAAGTATCTCTGGATAAAGTCCTCATTTCTCAAATATATAGAAAACGAATCAAATATATTATAAAAATAGAATTCATCCCCCAATTGATAGTCAAAGGATAGTGAAACAGCACGTTTTCAAACAAAGTAATCAAAGCATGAAAAAAATGCTCTAAATCAGAAAAATGCAAATTGAAACAACTCTGAGGTACTACCTTGGTACCTATCAGAGTAGCAAATATAACAAAAAAGGAAAATGTGGATGTTGAGAGGATGTGGAAAAACTGGGGCACTAATGCCACTGTTGGTAGAATTGTGAAACTGATCCAACTATTCTGGAGAGCAATTTGGAACCATGCCCAAGGGCTATCAAACTATACTTTAACTAGGCTTGTGATTGTGTGAATGGAGAGAGGGGGGATGGATGCAAGAATATTGTGGGAGTACAAACAACAAAATTTGCAACTGACTAGGTAGGGTGAATGAAAGTAGGAGAATTTAAGATGATAGGTTGAAAGTCTGGGTGAGTGGAAGGATGGTGTATATCCTTGACAGAAATAGAGAAGTTCATAGGGGTAGTTCAGGGCCCCAAAGATTTGTAATGAGATTTATAATTAGATCACAACCCATCATGCTCATTTCATCCTGGTATGACCCATTTTGTTCTCACTCAAAAGGAAAAAAAGGAGAGGTAGTAGGGATCTAAATCACTACCTGCCCCAGAGTCCCCAAAGCCTGCCTCTTGAAAGATGGCTGCCCCTGCCCTGAGGTGATTTGGAGGAAAGGGGGGGGCAATTAGGGAGAAGGGGAGATGGGACTTGTCCCAGTGGGCCCTGGTTAAGTTATAACTGCCTGTCCCTAGTTTCAGAAGGGAAGTTGTGGTGGATATGAGGTAAAGGATAAAAGAATATAGGTGTGTTGGACACAAGACCTCTGACTATTTATTGGGGTGGTGAGGGTGGGATGTACCCATTTTCCCATTCTCTTGACCAGCTGATAACCTGAGGTCAGTCCCATAGCCGCCATTTGGTACCATATTGCATCTTCCCATCGGACTCCAAGGGCCAAGGCTTCAACTTTGGGAATCATTCTTCCAAAAGGTGAAGTAGCTTACAAGATCTCACGACTAGTAGATGTTCAGAGGCACTTGATTCTCCTTCCAGGCATTCCTGTGCACTATATCACATACCACTTCAGTCCTCTATTCCTCAGCTGCTTGTTCTTGCTTGCTTCTTTCATTATTTCCTCATCAGAATCCGTTGTATGTACATAATTAAGCATTTCTTCTTGAAAGCATATTACCCTCTTGTCTCGACTTTATCCTGTAGAATTTTAGAACGATCCTGACTCTCTTTTCTTTGAACTCTTTGAAACCCATTCTCCTAGAATCTAGGAAATGAGTCATTGTATACCGTAGCATTCCTCTCCTTATCAATCATAAACTCTGAGATGAGATGGTCACTTCTCCTAGGTTCCCGACATTTGTATTTTGGCAAATAGTTCCTGCTTTCCTAGTCTAAATCAATTCCAGAATAACATTTTCCTTCTAACCTGTCAGACACCTGCCTGGGGAAGATAGCATTCCTCTTATCTATTCACATAAATTCACCTTATCTCCATCTCACCAGAATTCATCTGTCCTTTCTATGATGACTAGATGCTCTTCTGGCAACATCTGTAAATCCTAATCTTAATTCTATGGAATGAGGAAAGATGTCCCATCTTCTATAACTATATAGTTCCAAAGGTACTGTGGCCATTCTTGTCTTCCTTCTCTGTCTTATTTTCTATTCATTTTCTTTCCAACCTTCTGATTCTCTATTGCCATTTCAGATTTTTAAAAATTTTCCCCTTGAGGTATTTCCTCCTGTTTTTCAAGAGATGCTTTTTTTTTTCTGATAAATTGTAGAGAAACCTTCCTCAAGACATTTCATCTCCTCTAGTGAGGAGACCAACGTATATTTTGTGTCTACATAATTGTTACTTGTTTAACAGTAATTCTGGCAAAGTTTGGTCTAGATACTTGCATGGGATTGTCATTAAAAATTCTGGAAGTTGGGGCAGCTAGGTGGCGCAGTGGATAGAGCACCAGCCCTGTAGTCAGGAGTTCAAATTTGGCCTCAGACACTTAATACTTACTAGCTGTGTGACCCTGGGCAAGTCACTTAACACCAATTGCCTCACTAAAAAAAAAAAAAAAATTCTGGAAGTGTTTGTCTTTCCAGCTCTATGAAAGAGACAGTGCTATCACGGGATCAGAACTAGGGAGGTGGAGGTTCTCACTGTAACTATTTTTAAGTCTCTCTGGAGAGAGATGCTGAGATAGTTGGAGAGGTTGGAGAAGGAGCAGAAGATGAAGGGGGGGTTTTCTGAGCAACAATTCTAAGCCTTGTAGTAGCTAGAAGCCTTTAATTTCTCTGGCTTACCACTTAGTCTTATTAAAAGAATACAATAGAGATTAAATTATTGCCGTTACTCATGGGGCCTCTGGGCACAATGGTGAATTACTACATCCTTTGTTTCTTCCTTCTGTTTTATTGTTGAATACAAATAAATGGACATGGTTCATTTAGGCGATCCCTGCTATTATAAATTTTTACTTAATGGTTATTTGTATTTCTTGACAATGCCTTTCTAGAAAAAGATTAAATTCAATTGCATCCTGAGTTGTTGGTGGTTTTTTTTTCTATAAAGTGTGTGATGGAGGTAAGGGTAGGGAAAACCTGAGGTTAAATTTCCAGCTGACTATGAAGTCTTTTTCAGCCTAAGAATCAAATGAATTGCCTAGGAGCACAGAGAATTATGAACCATATTAATCAACTGTACTTTTAAGTTTCCAACTGTGGGAACTTGGAGCCAAGATTTTGCCCTAGATTAAAACTCTTCCTAGCAAATATTATCTCCAAGCACACTGGTCCCTTGGCACCAGGGAACTTTGAGTTTTCTTCATCCCAAAAGGTGAAAGAGAGAAGGGAGGAATAGAGATGGAGACTTAAAAAGGAAGTCAAAACACTGTGGGTGAGGGCAGGTTGTTGCAGGGAGAATCAATCAGATCTCCCTTTTTGGGAGGGAATTGGGGAGAAGTGCCCCATATTTCAAATTACCGTCCATGGGTGATGTCTGCTGCGCATAACTCAACAGTGGCAAAAAACACAAACATGGTACAAATTTGCAGGTCCTTAGAATATTTTCCACATTTGTTGAATTCCTTAACTCCCATTAATACTGCTACTAAGTCTCATGGTAATTTCCTGGAAGACTTTAACTAATCATTGCTAGAGATGGTATTGGTAGTGGTGGTGGTTTGACCAGAGTAGTTATTTTTTAAAGGTGAGGTTTTCTGGTCCATAGCTCAGACATGTAAGTCATGTTTGAACAAATTGCAGATGTCCTGCCAACCACTTTCTTTCCAGTAATAGTTGTCCTCAACTGTTTTTTTTTTCTCATAAGGTCTTCTGTGGAAATTCTGACCTCAACCTCTCACCTCTTTCTGTTCTCGTCCCCTCACTGATTTGTCTCCACGTTGTTTCTACTGCTGTTTCCATTTGTTGAAATGGGAATCTTATTATTTCCCAAAAGGAAAAAGGCGAATCCCAAGGGTTAAGTAACCTATATAATCCAAACAGGTGAAAGAATTGAATTAAGAAGAGAACACAGAACTCATTTGACCAATCTTGTATTTCTATATGCTGAGACTCAGAGCAGTGGTTTTTTTAATTTGGAGATGGTGAAAGTAAGTTGGGTGAGCCAAGGACACTGCCTGTGAATGGTCGTCGTTAGCAGCGTCCTCTTTGCAAACCCAAATCAGATGGGATTTCTAGATTTCCTTCTGTTTGACACAAGTTCTCATAACTTGGCCTTTTGTTCCAGATTAGTTTTCCAAAGCATCATTCCTGCAAAGCAATTAAAGATCATTTCAAAAGTTCCTTTATCAAGTTCCTATAAATGTTTTATTTTAAAGTTTCAACCTCTAATACAAATTGGAAATGTGTTAGATTGGAAGACTGGTTCTTCTTTGTGCTCAGAAGAACACCATTCATGATCTAGCATCATTGATCTTTTCTACAAGAGGATACCAGAAATGAGAGAAACTTAGTGGAGAACTTAGAAGGAAGTGCATTGGTTGGAGTTATATTTGGAAATCTGGACAGTGGGACCTTTGCGCATAATATGTTTACAAATTACATAATAGCCTTTTGTGTGCCCATTTTTATCTTAGAACTAAATCTAATTGATACAGTGGATGGAGTGCTGGGCCTAGAATCAAGAAGACCCAAGTTTAAATCTGGCTCAGACACTTACTAGCTGTGCAACCCTGGGCAAGTCGCTCAACTGCTTTCTGCCTCAGTTCCCCCAAATGTAAAATGGGGATAATAATAGCAACCATCTCGAAGGGTTGTCATGAAGATCAAATGAAATAATATTTGTAAAGTGCTTAGCATAGTGCCTGACACATGATGGCACTTGATGAATAACTTGTTTCCTTCCTTTCTTCCTTTCAGATATGCTGTGATTTGGGATTTGTAAAATATCCAGATAGAGGAAAAGCTAAAGAACTAGATTGGTTTAATTTAGAAAAGAGAAAGATGAAGTAGGGATGGTCAAGAAGAGATTGTAGGCTGGTCTATGGCAAGACTAAGGATAGCTCAAATTGTTGCAGAAGGGATTGGGAATAGACATTAGAAAGAATTTCCAAACTGTAAGAATTATAATTTAAAACCATTAGAAGAAATGCAATGTTCTTTGAGATTTATCTTTTAAAAGAAGACTCTTTCTCTTTTGCCACAGTGTGAGTGTACTTTCCCCTGGAAGAAGGGAAAACCTAATGACCTGCGAAAGTCCCCTACCAGCCCTTGATTTTATTATAAAAGGACTTAGAACATTTTATAGTGGCCTTTAGTCCTCTCCAGATGATTGCCCAATACAACAGGGATTTTTCTTATCCAAAGCTGTGAACCCTGTCCCTTGCTACCCTTTTCAGTGCTGATTCTCTCATGTATCTGATCACTCCTTCTTGTCCCTTTCCCAAACGCCTCATTAATGGCTGCACCCAAGGGTCTGGTCCTTGGCTCCCTTCTCTCTTGATTCACACTCTTTCATTCAACAATCTTTATTTACTCCCATTATTTCACCTATAAATAATAATAGTGGACATTTATGTAGCATTGGGATTCTGATTCTGCAAAAGTTTCCAAATGCTTTTACCTAGTTGTCTCCCTTGATCCTCATGCTAACCTGTGAGATAGGTAAGGGTTCAACCCATTTTACAAATAGGTTGAAACTGGAACCCCTGTCCCACACAACCAATGAGAATGTTTGAACCTGGAGCTTTGTGATGCCAACTACAGTGCTCTATCCAGCACATCCCAGCTTTGTTACAATGGTAACTAACTGCTATGCTGATGACCCCTAAACCTTTACAGTTAGCCTTGATATCTCCCTAGAGCTCCAGTCACACACCTCAATTGCCTGCTGGACATCCCCATCAGTATATCCTACCTGCACTTCATATTCCATAAAATCCCAAATCAAACTAATCACCTTCTTCCTAGCCTATTAGTCCTATTTCAGTTTATGGGAACCATGTCTTCCCAATCACCAACCAGGGAAATGTCAGAGTCATCTTGACCTTTCTTCACTCCCCACATCCAATAAGTTGCCAAGTCCTATTGATTCTGACTTTACAACGTCTTTCTTATCTCTTTCCTCCTCTTTAATGACACGGCCACCACCCTTGTCCAGGCCTTCATTCCCTCTAACCCGGATTATTGTGGTATGTAGCAGCTCCTGCATGAGACATCCAGACAGAGCTATTACCCCAGACTCAAGGTATTCTCTGGCTCTTTTAGTCACTCCAAATCAAATCTCATGCCACCATCCCACTACCTCTTCAAATCTTGACAGAGTCACAATTAGTTTAAAGTCATTTCATGAAATACCATAATAAGACTGGTAACAATAAAATATTTCTCCATAAAACTGAGGCACATTCTCCCACAAATATACATGGCATTAATGGGAAAAGTAGTTACACAATACCTGAGACAAAATAATTCTCCGCCCTTGCAACCTGGATGAGTTAGGAAAAAAAAAAGATAGACCAAAAAAGCCCAAAATAAGACAACAAAAATCTGTGGGGAAAAAATCTTTTTGGAGGTGGGAGGAAGGGGGGACATCCCCAATTTTTCTTCATTGAGAATATTGTTTTCTTCAAAGCTTATCCAGAAGAAGCCTACTCTAGCAAGTTTTTGGAACTGATACAAGATCTTACTCAGCTGGCTAATACACTCAGGTCTAATTCTATTTTTTATTTTATTTCTTGCTCGCTGGAACTTAGGTCTCCTCCACAGATCACGCTCTAAGCTTCCGGCTAGCAAATCAGGGTTGCTTCCTAGTCTAATTTCCAGTAAGCCTCCCTTTAAGCAGAGGATACCCTTCAGGCAAAACGGCCCAAGGCTCCCTTTTCACTTCCCAAACTCCAGTTCTCTCTCATGTAAATGAATGAGAGGTGAAAAAGAACTAGACCAAAACTAAACCCCTCGAGGCAAGATCCATCTTATCTTCCAGATCTGACCACATTCCTCTCTTTATTATGAGCCCATTCTGACATCCTAAAAGTCCCTTACCTGGTTTCCTTTCTTTAGTCTCTGACCTTTCCAGTCAATCCATCATTCTGAGAGCTTTGAAAACATCCTGCCAAGGTATAGAGCTTTCAAAAATCTTCAGTAGCTCCCTATTGCCTAAGAAACAAAATAAAACTCTCCACCTGATTTTTATATTTAAGACCCTTGGGGGGGGGCAGATAGGTGGCGCAGTGGATAAAGCGCTGGCCCTGGATTCAGGAGGACCTGAGTTCAAATTTGGCCTCAGACACTTGACACTTACTAGCTGTGTGACCCTGGGCAAGTCACTTAACCCTCACTGCCCCACAAAAAAAAAAAAAAAAAGACCCTTCACAATCTGAGTCTAAAGACCTTTCTGACCTCATCATTCCTCTTACTCTCCATTTCCAGTGAAGCTGCTTCCTGGTCTCATCCTGTTGTAATGGTGGGAAATGGAGTACGGGTGTGGTAGGGGTTGGGGTTCTTAGGAATTTCTCTTTAAAGAATTACACCCTCTTGCACACAAAACGTAGTTAGAATAAGGTGATAGTTTATTTAGGAGGCAAGGGAAGGGAAGGGTTGGGGGGAGGGGAAACCATGAAAGAAATCCTTGACTTTCATAGGGAGATTGGCATAAAGCACATGGCTCAGAGGTACCAAATCTCCCCAAACAGGAGACTGGAAAGTACTTTTATAGAGGCCTGATGGGGGTGGACCATCTGCCTGTGGGAAAGTTCCTTAGTGAGGGTGGGACCATCCCCCACTGGTGGTAGCTGGGGGGAATTGGGTGAGGAGTGGAGGACCATCCCCCACTGGTAGTGACTAAAGGAATTGGGTGAGGGGTGGCTACAGATAACTCTTCAGAACGCAAAGGCCGAAGCCACACCCAAATTTATCTCCCCAGGGTAAGGGGAGACCAGAATATAGGGTAGGAATCCAAAACTAGCTCAGTCCGATTTGGTTCAGCTTATCTCTCTGTCCTCTGGTTTAGTTTCTCAAGGAGAAGGTTCCTTATGTGCTCCAGAGAACTTCTGGGGTACTCTGCACCCCATGACACTGTTGTCTCCCATCTCCATGTACCTCTCATGCCTATAATGTGTGCCTCCTTATCCTTCTCTCACTTATTGAAATTCTTCAAAGTTTAACTCAGATCCAACCTCCTTTATACAACTTTTCCAGCTAAAAGTATCCTCTTCACTCTTCAGATTTTACTGGAGTACTTTGTCCAGATGTCTCATATTGTGTCTTCTCTTAGTAGATTGGTAAGCTTCTTGAGGGCAGGGACTGTTTTGTTTTTTTTTTTAACTCCTTATCCACAGCTCTCTGTAGGGAGCCTTGCACACACTTGAAATTTAATTAGTGTTTATTGAATTGAATTGATCTGAGCAAACTCAGTCCTCAATAAGATTACAGGCATATGTCATCTAACATTATTAACCTGTTTTTTATTATTATTATTAACCTGTTTTATGAAAGCATGATGTTAAGCAAAATGGCATTACAAGGGAACAATGTTATGAATGGATAAATAGGTTTTTTGGCTTTACAGTTGGGTTTGATTATAACATACTAATGAAGCAATTGTGAAATTGTGTTGGTCAGATAGGTTTTATGTAGTTCATGCCTAAATCATTAAGAATAACAGCAGGGGCAGCAAGGTGGTACAGTGGATAAAGCACCATCCCTGGATTCAAGAGGACCTGAGTTCAAATCCAGTCTCAGACACTTGATACTTACTAGCTGTGTGACCCTGGGCAAGTCACTTAACCCTGATTGCCTTACCAAAAAAAGAAGAAGAAGAACAACAACAACAACAGTAAGCAATTGGGAAGTTAAGTTGGTCAGACAGACCTTATGTAGTATATACCTGTATCATTAATAATAATGATGATAATAATATTTTTATGGTAAACTATCATGGAACTGTGTTGGCCAGATAGACCTTATTTAGTGTATACCTGGGGGCAGCTAGGTGGCAGTGGATAGCGTGCTGGGCCTGGAGTCAGGAAGACTCATCTTTTTGAGTTCAAATCTGGCCTCAGAACTTACTAGCTGTGTGACCCTGGACAAGTCACTTAACCCTGTTTATCTCAGTTTCCTTATCTGTAAAATAAGCTGGAGAAGAAAATGGCAAACCACTACAATATCTGCCCAAAAATCCACCCCAAACCCCAAAGGGGTCACAAAGAGTTGGACACAACTGAAAAATGACTGAACAGTGTATACCTGTATCATTAATAATAATATTTTTAGTGCTTTAAGATCTTCAGAGTGCCTTATATTATCCCAATTTATTCTTTTTTCTCCAACTTATTCTTAAAACAACCCCATGAAGTGGGTGCTGTTGTTATTCCCAATTTCAAAAGAGGTAACTGAGGCTAAGAGAGATTAAGATTACTTATTGTTACAGGGTTAGGACTATTAAAGTTTAACCTGGATAGCTGACAGGGGTCTTCTCCTTGAGACCCACCTTGAAGAGACAAGCCCATTAGGCATTGCCTGCTGCCATCATTTGCCCAATAACCACTTATCAAGGCTATTGATTACTTATCAAGAGGTTATGGTTCCTTAACAAGAGCCATTACAGCTAGTGAGTGGCTGAGAAAGATTTGAACTCAGGTCTTCTTGACTCTAACTGAACTGAATTTGTTTTATTTCCAGGGCTGGAAAGACAAGTCATTATGTAGCAAGAAATAAACTGTATTGGAATGTTACCCTATACCTGCAGAGGGGTAGGGGTAGGGGTGAGTGGAATGTTTCCCCTTAGTTCCTGGTTAGTTTAATAAGCTTCCCCCAAAAGGCAGTTCAACACCTGGAGGCATCCTAGTGATGATCTGATATGTCACTGAAACCAAAAGAAAGTAAGAAGGGGATGACTAGGAAAGAAAACCTCCTATGTGATCACTTTTAAAAGCAAATTAAAGGGGCAGCTAGGTGGCGCAGTGGATAGAGCATTAGCCCTGGAGTCAGGAGGACCTGAGTTCAAATCTGGCCTCAGACACTTGATGCTTACTAGCTATGTGACCCTGGGCAAGTCGCTTAACCCCAATTGCCTCACCAAAAAAAAAAAAAAAAGCAAATTAAAGGGAATATTAGTTATGCATCATGTTACCAGGAAGAGAGCTGGCAGGAAGACTGATCTCTTTATACTTGTTATGACTGTCAAAGGGCTCCAGGAATGTTCACCAAGGCCCAACAATGAAACCACAAGTCCATTATTCAACCTTTGTGATGCCAGAGAGTGGTAAAGCAGCTGTTCTATGGTTTGGCTGAGGCAGACAAACTGCAAGGACTTTTGGCTCCCATGAGTTAACACCAGTGGAATAAGTTTGTGTCAAATTGATGACCATTCCTGGAACATTCATCATAACTCCTTGTTCAGTGAGCCAAGGCATTTTGTGTCCTGGCTAGAGGCATAGTTGTGGTGTTGCCATGTGTTGACCACCAGTTGCTTGGATAAGATGAAATAGATGCTCTGTTTAATAAGTTAGAATCTGGGAAAATGGTGAACCCAAAGCTGATGCTGATTATTTCATTTTACCAGCCAAAACAGTGAAAAGCTTTTCTTCCTTTTTCAACAAGCATGTATTAAATACCTTCCATGTACAAATTTAGTTGTTAATTTGTTTCTTGAAGAGTTTAGTTCATCATAACTAAGATGTTGAGTGGGGGGCAGCTACGTGGCACAGTGAATAGAACACTGGCCCTGGATTCAGGAGGACCAGAGTTCAAATGTGGCCTCAGACACTTAACACTTACTAGCTGTGTGACCCTGGGCAAGTCACTTAACCCCAATTGCCACGCGCGCGCACACACACACACACACACACACACACACACACACACACAGATACACAAAGATGTTGAGTGGAAAGACTAATGGATTTAGAGCTACTGTTGTTTGTTAGAGGACCATGACAGATGTCACGACTTGCAATAAATTGGATTTAAGTGAGGAAGGCTGGGCAGAGTCACCAGCCTCACTTTCTTTTTGTGGGGACCAATTTTTAAATGGGGAGTATTAGCTAAGCAGCTCACCACAATATTGGGGCAAGGAAGGAGACTGGCAGCCTCCCTCAAAACAGAACAGGATTTATTTTAACAAGAACAAACTTAAAAAAACACAAAACAATACAAACAGGATCAGTAGGATCAAGGGAAAGGAAATAAAATGGGGAAAGGGAAATATACAACCTGAAAAATACCACTGCCAGGAATCAGCTGAAAATACACAGCAGAGCTCCTGTCGCCTTTCCAGCTTCCAGCTAGAAATGGCGACTTCTTCCCCGTTCTCAGAAACCCCACACAGCCCCCCAACCAATTGTCTAGCCACTCTGACAGTCACATGGACTGCCTTCACTAGCTTCCAATCATTATATTTTGCCAGGCCCATGTAGGCATAGGCGAGTGGTGATGACATGAGGTGCCAGCACCATGGCAACGGCTACAACCAGTGTGTGGAGCACCATGCGGTTTGCGAAGCCCAGGCCAGTGTGTGCCAAGGCATAAAAAACCTCAAATAACAATTAATTATTTACATCTTCCAGAGCCATTTGGGTCCAGTGGCAGGATATATATATAAGGACAACTGGAGATTGGCCCCAGATGTTGAGGCATTGGGGTTGAGGGACTGTACTCAGAGTCACACAGCTAGTAAGTATCAAATATCTGAGGCTAGATTTGAACTCAAGTCTCCGGACTCTTGACTCAAGCCTGACAGGGCCAGTGCTCTATCCACTGTGCCACCTAGCTGCCCAGAGCTACTGTATGACCTTGGGCAAGTACCTTAATCCTCTCTTAGACTCAGTTTTTCTCATCTGTAAATTAGGAGGTTAGATAAGTTGCCTCTAAGGACCTATCCAATTCTAAATCTATGATCTTAAAATGGTTTCAGGGGACAATAGTGTTCCCAGTTAAAATCAGTTCAAGTCAATTACAATTCAATTCAAGTCAACAAGACTGCATTAAGGACATATATACTACAGGTATACTTAGTATGCTTTGGACTTACTCTTCCAGAGCAGTCAGGCTACATCTGCACTTCCAGGGTTCTGGGGTACCCTGAAGGATTTGGGGAGTTTATTTCTCTGCTGCTATTGGCCAATCCCTTAGCATGTGTCTCCTCAATCAGCCAGTCAGAAAGCATATATTAAGTGACTACTATGTGTCAAGCATTGTGCTAAATTCTGGGGGATACAAAGAAAGGCAAAAGATTGTCCCTGTGATAAGAGTTCTCAATGTAAAGGGGGAGAAAACATTCAAACAAATAGGTACAAACAAGCTATGTACAGAATAAATAGGAAATAAAAAGGGGAAGGCATTAGAATTATCAGGTATTAGGAATGACTTCCAATAGAAGGTGGGATGTTAGCTGAGACTTGACCCCCACATTAAGTGCCAGTTAATTAGACCCTCCATTCCATTTAACTATATAACATCAATTCGCTTTTACAAAAATATATTTTTGAAGAACAAACTTAAAATGTAATGAGGCCAAGTAGAGGAGTGGGCCCTACATATGTAGTGAGGGCCCATATGTGTCAAGAAGTTGTTCCCTGCCTGTAGCATGGAGTGGGAGGGAAAGAAGTGTAGCATCAGGTGGCTTGAAGGGAGACAATAGATATCTCTAGCCTCTTCTCCCTGGTACCCTTCAGGAGAGGAAGTAGGAAGCTGGGGCCAGAGGCCACCAGTCTACTCCTCAGAGAGAGGCAGTGCCTGGCTAGGATTATATATCTATCTGTTCTCTTAAATAGTTTTAATCTAAGGAATATGATGATCAGGCTCATTTAAACTTTTGGTAGCTGTGTCATTATTGGGGGGAAGAGGGACCCCCAAGCTCCATATCCAAGGCTTGACCCCTCTCCCACTTAATATCAATTCCACAATGAATATACATAGCAAATGACAAAGAAATCCATTTATCTAAATCATAGCAAAACAGAAATCAGAGAAAGGATACTTAAGGAGAATATATGCCACGCAATAGAGTGAAGGAGCTTTCCCACTGAGAGGTGAGATAACTCAACTCAACCAAGAGAGTTCTAGAGCTCCCCGGAGTGGGAGCTCCTCAGTCTTTAGTGTAGCAAGCTGGGAATGGGGATATGAGGGAGACTTCTAGCTCCTCTCATGTCTTCCCAGAGTCTTTTCCTTCAGCAGCCTGAAGTGGGGTTGGCCTCTTCCATCTTCCCTTTCAAAGCTGGAAGCCTGAATCAGGCAAAGTAACTCAAAGCTTGAAATGTCCCAGAGAGTCCCAGTGGAAGCTGGAGCTCTCTCACTCTTGCCAATTCCACCCTCCCCCTCAAGCAGGGCAGGCCAGGGCAGGCCAGGGCATTCATGTCCACCAGTGAGGAGAGAGGTTCATGCCAGCGGGCTTTGGGGTTACACAAACATTTTACCCAATACCTCAGGGCACAGTCTCCCCTTACATGCCCTTGGTCTCTGTAAAGAATAGACTCAGATTTAGTCCCTACACAACAGTGGTCCCACCAAATTCATGGACAAAGGACATCCAAAGGTACATTGCTGTGGATAAGTTCTTGTCTCAGCTACTGCTAGGCTTGGTTCCCAAATGGTCATTTCTGAAGGTTACTCCCTTGCCTCTCAGTGCAACAATGCTGAGCTGGAAGGGAAAGAGATAAGCATTTATATAGCACTTACTGGTGTGCCAGGCTCTGTGCCAAGTACTTGACAAGTAGAATCCCATTTGATCCTCTCAACAATCCTTGCAAGGTAAGTGCTATTATTATCTCCATTTTATGGTTGAATAAACTAAAGCAAACAGAGGTTAAGTGACTTGCTCAGGATCACACAGCTAGTCAGTGTCAGGTCAAATTTGAACTCAGGTCTTCCTGACTCCAGGCCCAGTGTTCTATCCATTGTACCATCTAGCTGACTGCAAAACCTTACCTGCCTTCTGACTCTGGGATTCTTGTGGCTTGGTCTCTGGAAGTCCAAATGAGTCCCCTTCATCTAAATGAACAAACCCAGAGGCCTAAGCTCAGGCCCAGGTCCAGGAGTATGCTGGCAAATGTTTAACAACCAGCTCTCCAAAAACCAAACCAACAAACCAACCTTGCCCAGGACACACTTAAAGTTTAATCTACACTATCAGCATTTTCTCTATCACTTTCTTAAGTTTAGACAATAGATAAAAAAATGAAGTCTTTCTAGCATTTCCTCATTTCTAAGGTTTAAACACATGCTCATGCTAAATATTTAACAGCAGTTCTTGTGAGCCGGCTCCAACACACCCCGCCTCAGGACCGAGGATGGTTTCTCAGGGCCATACATCCATTCATTGCTATCTCTTACTGGACACTAAACAAAAAGAAGGCCAGACAGAAGCCTACTAATTAAAGAGCTTCCCGTTGGACGCCACAGTCTGCCAATTAGAACCAGTTCTTGAACGTGTATACTTACTCCATAGTCTCTCCAAGACCTGTCCTTTCTCTCTTCAGCTTCTCTACATTGGGACAATCTGTCCTTTAAGTGCCAACTAAAATCCCGCTTTCTACAGGAATCCTTCCCTAACACCTCTTAATTCCTGTGTTTTCCCTCTCTTATTTCTTGTTTATTTTGTTTATCGTTTGCTTTGTATATATTTGTTTGCATGTTGTCCCCCACCATTAGACTGTAAGCTTCTTGAGGGCAGGGAATGTCTTTTGCCCCTTTTTGTATGCCAAGCACTGTGCCTGGAGCTTAGTAGTTGCTTAATAAATGTTTATTGGATTAAATCGAAATAGTCTCTGGGATGAATCCTTTTGCTGCCAAGTGAATATTTATTGTGCTAAAGCATGATAGGATAACTGATTCTACAGATAAGAAAAGCAAATTTACTGGCCCACTAAAGATCTTCGCTTTAGTGTTCCTGAACTAGGCTACACAGGGAAGAAAATCATTTAAATTAACATTCTTTCTTATTTGCCTTTAAGAAATTGTGACTGAATCTAAAAACAGTCAACCAGTTTTCAATTGTTCAAAAACTTTAGATCCATTTGGAAGCATTTTGTTTCTCCACACCCACCTCCCTGCTAATGGCCTGTGTGTCATTTACCCCATTGTTGGCGATGTCAGGAAAGGAGGTGAAATTCCATTCAGATCATTCAAGTAATGAAGCAGCTGTTGAAAACATGCAGTAAAATGAGGTTTTTGCAATATCCATGGATTTTAATTATTGTGCTGCACTGTTATCCTTGTTCCCTATTGCCACAAACCTAGTGTTTGAACACAGGGCAGACCAGGCCATTGAAAAAGGATTTTGATTGGCAAATGCACAGGAATATGGACAAAGAGAAATCTCTTTCCTGTTGATTCGTTGGTTACAGCAGAAGAATAATTTCTTTACTTTTCCTTCTTTCAAATAGGGACTAGAATCTTTGGTGTCCATAAATGAAAATGAAGTCACCTTGCTGGTGAAGCATTGACCAGAGATGTTCTTAGAGAAACAGTCCCCTTCAGCTCCTTCCCCCGTTTGGGCCCAGTATTAACTAACCCCCTCAGGATTCTGGAGGTAACTCTTATGGGCAGGGTTTGGGGCACTGTACTTCATGAGCCTCCACTGTATGCTCTCCATTACCAGTTAGCTAGTAGATGCTAATTAGCTTTTAGAAAAGGGCTTTCTGAGAAAGTGCAGCAAGAAAAGTTGGTATGAAATATTTTCCTAAATATTTAGGGTCGCATTTCTTTCTTGAAAACACTAAGGCCCTGCAGCAAGGGTCTCAATGGCAGTGAGGCACATGTGGAGAGATACGGATGGCTTCAGAGTATCTCCCAACCCCTAGCCTTAGATGACCTATTCTCTCTTCTTAGAGTCTTCGTGAAGGTCCCCATAGACACATCTCTCTGCTGGGGGGTGGGGGGGGTGATCTGCCTCCAGGACAGACTTCTCATTTGCTATTGGCACCCTCTCTACCCCTCTGCTTAGGAGCTGGGAAAGGAGAAGATGCCAGCAGCTGTTCAGCTAGCATTCTGGCTTCTCCCTGGGCTTGGCTGTTTCAGGGCTAGGCCGTTCAGACACCAAACTGCAATTTCTTCAGACCTTGAAATGTCCACAAGACTGTTGCCTGAGCACAACTGCAGGTTGCTTCTGAGTCATCTCCCAACTTTCTTTGCTACTGATATCACCTACCCTGGGTTCTGCTACCAATTCCAATTCCCAATAAGACTTCTGATGGGATTTTGGTATGTCCCAAACTCATGTGGTCACTGCCTATAGGTAGTCACCTAATTGCCTGCTATCAAGAGAGAAAACACAAAACAAAAAGAGGAGCCATGTGGTCACAGAAACTCACGTGAGGCCTGGTTGAGGAATGTGGCTAGCTGCCTTACCCCTACTTGGCAGCTCAGAGTAGTCCTCACTTGAAGCTACAGAGAAAAAGAAACCCGAGAAAGGGGTCCTTAATCCCTTTTGTTTGCATACTCAATTCCAGTTTAGCACCTCACTCAGTCATAAGCGTTTATGAAGAACTGACTAGAGTCAGGCACTGTGCTAAGCAATGGTGATGCCAAGATAAAACCCTAACAGTCCCTGCCTTCAAGGAGTTCATGTTCTGTTGAGGACAACATGTAAATTACTAAGTAAACATAAGAATGTGCACACACACACACACACACACACACACACACAGAGTAATGGGTCTCCTGAATCATCAGTTTTTGCTCCACAGCCATTCCCAGTACCAAGCCCCGGTTCTTTCCTAGCTGTATACTAACTCCCTGTGTGGTTGCTTGGGCAAATTGTACATGCTCTAAGAACTGGGCCCTCATTGTACAGTGAGGCCCCAATTGTATTAATGCTCTGGAGAGTATATACTTTTTCCAGGGCAGGTCTTTAACCTGCTAGAAATGGCAGATGATTTTAGCATTGTTAACTTTCAAACAGCCCAAGGTGGTTTTGTGAGTTGTTTGAATTAAAGCAAATTGGGGGGGGGGTGTGCAGCTAGGTGGCACAGTGGATAAAGCCCCAGCCCTGGATTCAGGAGGACCTGAGTTCAAATCTGGCCTCACACACTTGACACTTACTGGCTGTGTGACCCTGGGCAAGTCACTTAACCCTCATTGCCTCACACACACACACACAAAAGTTAAAGTAAATTGGGGGTGAGTTGGGGTGGGGGTAGGGAGATGCCTTTAGCTCTGAGGGCAGAGGAGGACGTTTTGTGGCCCTCAGGTTGTCCCTGTGCCTAAGCAGAACACAATTGTCTTCTGCCCTGCTTGTCACAGCTACACTTACTGTGACCTTTGGGCTGGATTCTCCCTTGATAGACCTTGCTTGACTCAGGGGAATCCAGATGAGGTGAGTTGACTCATTTGATTGTCTTCCCCTCAGTGATTTCTGTACAGGGATAGTCTCTGCCCTTCAGGTTGCCCACACGAAGCTTTCAGAAGGCTCTTCAGATTAACTGAGCTGATCATGGTGATAAACTGGTTCCTGAATGCCTCTGAAATGCTGTTAAAACCCATCCCTTGACCTTCCAATTGCCAGGAACTTAGCAACCCTCTTCTTCTGTCTGAAACTGCTCTCTCTGCCCATCTCAGAAGCTTGACTTGGCCTTGACTCTGAATGGCCTCCACGTTCCTGCTTGCTGAGCCTTGTCCTTTACCTCTGCCAAAACCATTCATTTCCAAAAGTCTATTAAGCTGTCCCAGACTAACCTTAAGCGATTCTTGTCATCTCATTGTAGGATGGGTTGGATAGAAGCATGACCTGGAGAGACAGCCACACACACTTAGGGCCCATAAGACGGGACACATGTACTCTGGTCCCTTACAAGAAAGCATGCATAGAGGGCAGCTAGGTAGCACAGTGGATAAAGCTCTGGCCCTGGATTCAGGAGGATCTGAGTTCAAATCTTGCCTCAAACACTTGACACTTACTTGGACCTGCACATTCTGTTTCTATAATAACTCTAATAAAAGGTATAATGTATGGGAGAAAGCTGAAACAAAAAAGCATTTGGTTTCACTCTTATTTTTCATTATTTATGCTGCACCCGATCCCCACTCTGCTCTACCACAAGAGTAAGATATTACACAACAAATCTTTAATCATCCTGTAGGACACCTCCAATTAATCTGACCCACAATTACTGAGCCTCATGATGTTTTCTAACCACAAGTCATCCAAAGTCATAACTATACACTGGGGCAGATAAGGGGGGGGTGGGGGAACAGTCCTAGTGGCGTAGAGAAACTACATTCCTTTCTGGGGGGATGCCATCAAATTCCTTCTAGATAGAAGGATGCTGTTAGGGCATTTTCCCAAGATACAAAGTGTGGCCCCCGGAAGAGTGGGGATGGAGACATGATACCTTTGAGGGTGGGGAAGGAGAATGAAAAATCAGTGATCCAAAAGTATTGGATATTTTCAAATACAACTCCTGCAGGAATAAATCTACCTTTTTCAATGAAAATTCAAGTCAAAGTCAACAAAAGTGATACTAATGTAGGAAATCTGTTTCAACTGAGAATGAATACAGAAGTAGTTGTAATTATGTTATGTGGTATGTGCAGAGGAAGTCAAGTCTGAGTTGGTACCTGTGGGATCCCAACTTATAGGTAGCTACAGGCTCACGGCACAGATTCGTTGTGTCATCTCTCTTGCTGTATTTCAACTTGAAATATATAAACTCAAAGGCAAATAATTTTTGTATGGAAGTTAAGAGTCCCACAATATCTACTATTTATTTCTCACTGTCATTCATTTTAGTAAGTACAATTAAATACAGAAGCCCCCCAGACACTGCAACTTAAAAACAAAGTGAAATAACTTTAGGATGATCATAGTTAACCACTGGAGATTTTCAATAATTCAATTTATGTTGTTATAAAATTGTTAACAAATTCATAATTTTATTTTTAATAAATACAAGCTAAGAAAAATATTTGCATAGATCATTTCATGGGAAAGGGCCATGACAATTTTTTGATGAAAAAGAAAAGCTTGGAAACTGCCGCACTAGGGTAAACTGATAGTTATTGGGTTGGTTTTTTTTTTTAAATTTCTGAGGAACTAGCTACTTGTAAGAAATTGTTTTGTCTTGTTTGGGAAGCTGTGTTAGAACAGTAGGAGTTTCCTGTCACTGCTGGCAAACTGTAGCGCTTGTTGCAATTTCTTTTGGTCCTGAGCCAAATTCAAGAACCATTATTTTCACAAGTTTTCAGATCTGACAGATGGTGGCTTCTCTAGAAACAAAGACCTTACCCGAACTACCACTTATTTCTGTAACTCAAAAGGATTAAAACTAGACAGAGTTAAAGTCATTGTTGGCTTCTGTCCACTAGCAGTGGAGAACTATCTCGATCCCCTTCAAAAGTCATTTACTTCAATGAGTATTCTCTTCTCCAGCATGAACTTTGCGTAGGTTAGTGTTTATGTCAGTGAGAGAAGAAAAAGAGAAAAGACAAATTAAGAAGTGAGAAAATAAGTTCTAACCCCAAAATTTTCTAGAGATAAAATATAAAGATAAAATCAAATTATGCAATACAATATACACATAGCCTTGTTCCTGTCTCCCTCCTCCCCCCCCAATCTTGGTGGAAACCATCGATCAGAGCTTCCCACGATGAATTTTCCCTTAGAATTCCAAGTTGCCATTTTTTCCTCTTATAAGACCCTTATGCTCTTTGAGACTTCCCTAAAAACCGCAATGGTTTTTATTTTTAATCAACAGCAAGTATCAGATTCAGTCTAACTGTACCCATATTTGCAATTTAATCCACTCATTTCTAGATTAAAGCTTATACCTAAAGAAGAAAAAGAGTTTTAGTGCCAAGTGGTACAGTGAACAGCTGCCTTGGAACTAACCAAAGCCCATCTCAATTAATGAAAAGGATGAAAGAATTAATGATACCGAATATTCTGTTCCCCCTCCCCCAATGATTTTTTTAAAAATCCTAAACAGTAAGTAGTGCTAACATCTCTGAAAAGAGGTTTTTCTCTGGTTCACTTTAATAAATAGATAAGACTCATTTGTAAGAAACAGCACCATTTGTATACAGGAATACTTAGACTATACTTAGAATTATCAGTAATTCCTAATTAGAACTGAGAAACTTCTGAAGAACAAGTTGTGGTCTAGCTTTGCCAGGACTGGATGACTTTATCTTGCTAATGGTAATTGTCCAAATCCCCGTGGTGGGGGTTTGGGATCCCAAAGGACTTCTGCAAACAGCCCCTCTGAACTTTAAGGGAGTCATTTTTGTGTAAACTGGTTTTGAATGACTGTTTAGAAACATCAATACAGCTGAACTAGCAGTCCTATAGTTGTATTTGGGGCACAGTGGATAGAGTTCTAGGCTTGGAATCAGGAAGACATCTTCATGAGTTCAAATCTGGCTTCAGATACTTACTAGCTGTGTGACCCTGGGCAAGTCACTTAACTTTGTTGGCCTCATTTCTCTCATCTGTAAAATGAGCTGGAGAAGGAAATGGCAAACCACTGCAATATCTTTGTCAAGAAAACCCTAAATGGGGTCACAAAGAGCTATACTTAAGTGAAAATGACTGAACAATAACAAAATGGTTGTATATGAGCAAAACTAGCCATTGAGAGGTGGCATAAGGAACCAGTGCAAACCAAGGTAAATCCCTGGAATTTTAGGATTGTCTGCTAACTGTGCTGAAAAAACTGAATTTTGTTTAGTTTTTTTCATTTGGAATTTGAGACACCAACCGTAATTTCGTCACATGCATTATTTAGATTATTTGGTGCAAGCCATGGTGGGAGGCATTTGAAAGGACAATGCTAAATTCTCCCCAGAAGCCCAGAGATATTTCTGCAATGAAAGATGTGGACAAATGTGCCAATTGAACCCCCCATTTAATTAACCGAGGACAAGCATTTTAAGTTTCTACTTTCACATCTAAATTAAAAAATGTGAAGTGTGTACTGGAACATCCAGTGAAAGGCCCCTGAAGAGCATAGAACTTGGGACCCAGGAGCATTTGTGGAAGCCCAGCAGACATGTCTACTGCTTGTACATGGGAAATAGAATTGAGGGGAATGTACTTCCCCCACTTTTGTGTTACAGAGTGTCTTTCCCCCAGCATAGGAAGGCAGAGCCAATAACAGAACCCCCATCAATCCTACCAAACAGAGGAGGCCAGAGTCTGGCCAGGGGATTCAGGCCCTAGTGATGGCAGTGCAATAATTCTCAGGCCTATGGTAACACTGTCTCAGTGTAGGGCAGAAGAGTTTGTGTCCCAACAGTAGCAGTTGTCTTGATAGCAGTGGACCCTGGCAGAGGAGGCAAAGGGTAGAGGAATGGGCCCCATGAGTAGTGGGTAGAGACAAAGTCCCCAGCATTGGCAGATGGTGGATTTATCTCCCAGCAGTAGTGGTAGGAGAGTTGGCACTGTTATGTGGCAAAAGACAGGCCCACTGTGCCCTATTATTTACTTTAAAGTAAAACTTGGGTCCCACCCCATTGCTACCAATACAAAATCCAATGATCATTGTACAACGCCTCTCCAAGGAGGGCTTGGAACACCAAGCTGGTGGTATTATTGGGAGGAGACCTGTTTTCTGGCAACAAGGGGGAGTCAAAGTGTCTAACCAGCCCCCAAAGAAGAATAAAGGCAGTGCCTCAGAGGCCTGCATGGGGCAAAGATTTTGTACTGTATCCACCCCCCTCCCTTCAACTATGCAGTCAGTGTTGTCTTTACTGTAGCCCTGATGGTCCTAGTGCTGCTCCTGCTTATGGTCACCTTTTTACATCGACAGACCCACTGTGAACTGCAAAGATTTGGCATAAGCACATGGCCCTGATCCCTTAGACCTTGAACTCCATCCTCCCTGGGATTCTCCCATATGCAGTCACTCTTTCAGGGAACGGTTACGTTATTTTTTGTGTTTCTGCTTTAGTTTCTCTTTTCCTATTTTGGTGCTGCCTGTATCAGACTTCTCACATACCTGAGGTTAGAACTGAGCAGTAACAGCCCAGAAGTCAGTAAGTGTTGGAAGGTTTTCTAGAAGACCTTAACGACCTTATCACTAAGGGGTGGAGTGTGAGAGGACAAACATCCTAACCCTTCCCTCCCATGCAGGTTAAGCTAATTTTCCTTAAAAGTGATTGAGGGGCAGCTAGATGGCGCAGTGGTTAAAGCACCGGCCCTGGATTCAGGAGTACCTGAGTTCAAATCCTGGCTGAGACACTTGACACTTACTAGCTGTGTGACCCTGGGCAAGTCACTTAACCCCCATTGCCTGCAAAAAAAAAAAAAAAAGCAAAAAAAAAAAAAAGTGATTGAGACATTTCTTCAGATTTGGTTGTCTCAGGAAAGTAAGGACTTGGGCTGTTGTGGTAATCTTATTGCTAGAGTACAAAGCAGCTTCATGGAGTATGTGGGGGTTCAGATGTTTGCCTTTCAGATTGTGATGGGAGTTTTGCTCAGCCGAATCAACTCAAGATATTCTCAATGCTTATCCTTATTGAATGTTGTTGTTGTTCAGGTGTTTGCTGTGTTGACTCTTCATAACTCCATTTGGGGTTTTCTTGTTAAAGATATTGGAGTGATTTGCCATTTCTTCTCCAGCTCATTTTATGGATGAGGAAACTGAGGCAAACAGGGGTAAGTGATTTGCCTGAGGTCACATAGCTAATGAGTGTCTGAGAGATTTGAACTCAAGTCTCTTTAACTGGGCCTAGCGCTCTATCCACTGTACCACTCTAGCTGCCCACACATATTTTATTTTATGTTATTTTATTTTATTTTTTGCGGGACAATGAGGGTTAAGTGACTTACCTAAGGTCACGCAGCTAGTAAGTGTGAAGTGTCTGAGGTCGGATTTGAACTCAGGTCTTCCTGAATCCAGGGCTGGTGCTTTATCCACTGTGCCACCCAGCTACCACCTACCCACACATATAAATAGATTACTTCAATGAGGTGTCTAGTCAGTTCTATGTCACAATCTGGAAAACAGAGGCAATTTGATATAGTTGATTGAGTGCCAGAATTGCTGTCAGGAAAACTTGTATTCAAATCCTACTCCTGACCCTAGTGTGATATTCTGCCCTGAGAGCCCTAAAGGGAAGAGACTATTTAGGCTTATTAATGAACCTGAATATATCCTGGGATGCCTGACTCCTCCAAAAGGGAGAAGGAGGGTTCCAGTTTCTTTCTCTGGTCTATTATGAATATACCCTAGAGTAAAACCACAGGGAAATCTCTACAGCCGAGCTTAATGGTGTCCCCAAAATGTGGAGAACAGGGTCCCTTCTAGAAAAGGTGCTAAATGTAAACATGAATAGCAGATATAGGATAGTGGTTTATTTCTTCTATCTCAAAAAATGCTTAAGACATCAAAAGATGGAAAGATGGACAGATACAGGAAACCTAGGAATATCTTAAATAGCTCACAATACTCATTATGCCCCCCTGAAAGGTAAAGACACACCCTTTGTGGGATATTTGAAGAGTTATTTTGTATTCACCCCAAACCTGCCCCATCTGAGAAACCAACAAGCCCCAGATCTCCCAGCATCCAGGCATGGCTTGAGATGTCTTTAACTGATCAGTGATAGAGCCATCTATTGGCTCATCCTTTGAGAATGTTTCCTTCTTCTAACTCCAGAATCCTGGAACACTTATGTGATGAGGTTACCACCAAGGTTGAAAAATTCCATTTCTTAGAATCTGGCCTGGATTTTAAGAAGAAAATAGAAAAAGGTGGTGGTCAGAGACCCAGGCTCACCTAGGCAGGCACATTTTCCTGATGCCATTGGTATGTAGCTACCTTGGGAGGGGGGGGATGGAGAGGGAGAAATGGACCTTGCTAGAAGTCCAAGAGAAAACGTGGAAACTGAGAGAAGGGCTCAGAAGAGAGATAGAGATTTTCTCCTCATTCCTCTTAGGGACTACAGAATATAAGTGGTCCCTTCTAACTCTGTCTCTACCCAACTTCAAGTCAACCCTCCCCCTCCCCTCCCCATAGTAATGGAAACCAGAGGACCACTCAGGAGGTTCTGTGTCATTTCAGCAAAGTTCACATCTCTAAGCAAGGGGCCCTGATCACCCCTATGTGACCAAGTACCACTCACCCTTACTCTTGTTTTCATCTTCACGGTAAGAATAAGATCTTGAGTTCCCACCTTACAGGGCTTTTGCTTGGCTCTACTGACATAATGTTTACAAAGTTCTTTGTAAACTTTAAAAATGCTATGCTTTTGGTTAAATTTGCTTTTGGTTCAGATTTGACATCAGACACTTACTAGTGACCTTGGTCAAGTTATTTAATCTCTGTTTGCCTCAGTTTCCTAGTCTGCAAAATAGGAATCATAATCCCTCCTACTTCTGAGGATTGTTGTAAGGATCAAATGAGACCATATTTATAAAGTATTTAGCACATAGTAGATTCTACATAAATGCTTAGTTATTCTTAGTATTATCCATTTTGTGGATGTTTAAATAATGTATAAAGACGCTTTAAAAGCACATTCTTTTAATGAGGTTAAATATATTCCTTATAATCTTTTCACTAAACACTGCTTAATTTGCATAGCAAACCTTTCCTTCATAATGCAAATATAAACTTCCAACTCCCTTGGAATTATAAACATTACAAATTCTAACTTGGTGGAATTCACAATAATGAGGATTTTTCCATTATTTACCACAAAGCTCGGGAATTGTGTCACAATATTTTAGAGCTGATCTACTTAATACTATGCAAAAAAAAAACCCCAAACCAAACTAAAACAAACAAAACCCCCAAGCCCAAAGACTGGATTTTGAGCTGTCTTCTCCTCAGTGAATAAATAATAGATTTTTCAAATACTTAAAAAAATTTTTTAAAAATTCAACACGAATCTTATTAGTGTGGGAGCTCCCTAAACTGATACAGAGAGCAACTTCTCCATTCCTCAGTGTTCAATTTCATTGATTTCTAAGAGGAAAAAAAATAATTCCCTGGTTCCCAACCTTCTGGCAATGGTTCTCTCTGAGCTTCCAGTCCATTGTTGTTGTTATTAGTCCATCAGTTTCTAAGAGGACCATGTCATGTCGAGTCCTGTGTTTTCAGAGACTTTCTAGCAAGACAGAACCTGCCAAAATGTGATCCATGCTCACCTTCACACCATGATGAAACATCAGAGTCGGGCTTAATTTAAAAAATTTATTTGATAAGCTTAATTTCCCCCCCCTTTTTTTAACATTATAAAAGTGAAAAACCTTAGCAAACATGATCAATTCTCTAAAAAGAATAGGACAGAAAAAACCATGAACAATCACTACATTAGTTTGTAGTTTTATTCCCCATATATTTTCATTTTAACATGGTAGTTCCAATATTGCCCTGCTTGTCTTTGTGTCTGTACATTGGTTTCTTCTATGTATTTTTTTTTTGTGGGGCAATGAGGGTTAAGTGACTTGCCCAGGGTCACACAGCTAGTATCAAGTGTCTGAGGCCGGATTTGAACTCAGATCCTTCTGAATCCAGGGCCAGTGCTTTATCCACTGTGCCTCCTAGCTGCCCCCTCTTCTATGTATATTTTTTTTTTTTGTGGGGCAATGGGGGTTAAGTGATTTGCCCAGGGTCACACAGCCAGTAAGTGTCAAGTGTCTGAGGCCGGATTTGAACTCAGGAACTCCTGAATCCAGGGCTGGTGCTTTATCCACTGCGCCACCTAGCCGCCCCCTTCTATGTATTTTTAAATGATTCAGTGAATTTATTTCTTCCTTTTAAAAAATGGTATCATTATTACTACCCATCACTCTTGCCCTAACACCCCTGAAAAAGAATAACAAATAAGTAAACAGAAAACAAATCTACACGTTGGCCTTGTCTATAAATGCATTTTTCATTCTGCACCTCTGTCTTAACTTCTCTGTCAAAAGGTGGAAAGCTGCTTTATTATCAGGCCTCTGGCTTCAGGCACCCTCATTCATCAGCACCCTTAAGCCTTTCACATCTATTTTCCTTTACAATTCTGTCATTGTTTTGTAAATTGTTGTCAGAGTTCTGCTCACTGTCCTCTGGATCGATCATACCATAAAAATCCTACCAGGTTTCTCTAAATCTCCTTTTTCATCATTTCTTAGAGCAGAGTACTATTCTGTTATATTCACTGCCATAATGTGTTCAGCCATCCCCAATTGCTGGGCATCCCCTTAGTTTCCAGTTCTTTGTTACAACAAAAAAAAGCTGCTATAAATATTTTTGAACAGATGGGTCCTTTCCATCTGTCTTTGATGTCTTTGGGGAATAAGCCTGGTAGTGATATTGATAGGTCAAAGGGTCTTAGTGATGTTGGGGATATTGATCCAGTATGCTCTCTAGGAGGGTTGGCAGAGTAGAATTTTTGTTGAAAATAATAATAGCTCACATTTATGCATTATAGTGGTTCTCAAAATGTAGGAGTGGTGATGTTGATAAGCATTTATCAAGCATCTGCTAGTGTCAGGTCAGGCAACTAGGTGTCTCAGTGGATAGAGTGCTAGGCCTGGAGTCTTCCTAGCTGAATGACCCTGGGTAAGTCACATAACTTCTGTTTGCCTTGATACAATGGAAAAGGAAATGGAAAACTACTTCAGTATCTTTGCCAAGAAAACCTTTATTGGCCCACACCAATGGTCCAGGGAATCAGGAATACAAATAAGAAAAATATAGTTCCTGCCTTCAAGGAGCTTAAAAATCAAATGAGAAAAGATAATATACAAAAAGAAGCTGAAAAGGGCAGGAAGGGGGAGGGAAGGTACCAGTATGGAAGCACGATGATAGCGGAATAGTGACAGTTACTCAAATCCAAGGAGTGCAGTTGGTAGAGCACCATGAACCCTCTGTAAATGAAGTTTTGGGGAAGAATTTTTTGCTCTGCCCTCCAATCAGAGGTGTGAGGACTAAAGCTGATGTGGTCTCCAGGGTGATGAGTTTCCTGGATGATGATCTTTTCCTGAGGGCATGATGATGATGGAGTCGAATCCAAGGAATGCAGCTGGTGGGAAATAGAGGGGCTGTGGGCCCTCTTTTAAATTTCATAATAAGACTAAGATGTTTTCATTTCTAATACAATAAAAATCAATGGATAGAGCCCAGGTAAGCAAAAGCTCTTTGGGTGTCAATAATTTTTAAGAGCATTTAAGGGGTTCTGAGACCAAAAAGCTTGATAATCACTGATGTATTCTTTACCATTAATTCCTTCATAACAGCCGTAAAAGGTTAGTTATATAATGTTTTCCCATTTTGGGGGGGACCAGACTTGGGAACTCCCAGTGGAGAAATTCTACCCATGCAGATAATCACACATCTTCTCCACATCTGTTAGTCTTAGAGAGTTGCTCGACCACTGAGAATTTAAGTGACTCGCCCAAGTTTACATTGCCAAAACATAGTAGAGATGGGACTTGAACTCAGATTTTCCTGACTCCCTGTTTTACTGATGAGGAAATCAAGGCTCAGGTAGGTTCAGTGGCTGCAGCCCCAAGGCTGCCCAGGAAGTGGTAGAGTGAGACCTGGAACCTCAAGTTCAGTGCTTTTTATTGGTTTTTTAGTAATTTCATTTTAATTGAAAGCTATGTGACCTGGGCACATCACTTATTGTCTCTGAGCCTCAGTTTCCTCATCTGCAAAATGGGTATAATAACATCATAGGGTTGCCGTGAGGATCAAATGAGATTATATAGGTAAAACTCTTTGCAAACCTTAAAGTGCTATAAAAGCTAATTAATCATAATAACAATACTAGGTTTTGTGTCTTCAGGTTTCCAAAGTGCTTTGCATTACCATAATCATTCTGTGAGACTGGTGCTATAATATAATAATATTACAATATTACAATAATGTACAAATGAAGAAACCGAGGCTCTGAGAAAGTAAGTGACATGCCAGGTCTTTATGGAATGAAATAATGAAGACCAAAATGAGCAGAACCAAGAGAACACTGTATACTGTAACAACAATATTGTTGCATATTTGAACTGAATACAAGGAAGAGCTTCCTATCAATTCAAATTCTCCAAAATTGTTATGGACGGCTATGAAAGGTGTGAGTTCTTCATACTAGCCATGATTCAAGCAGGAAGCTGATGGAACACTTGTTGAGTGGGGCAGTTGAGGAGGGGATTCTTCTTTCAGGTTAGGGTTTGTCTTCAAAGAGCTATGCAGTAGTATGTTTCATCCATCAGTCACCAAGCATTTATTAATTGCCTACTATGTACCAGCCACTCTGTTCAGCTCTAGGAATTCAAATACAAAGAATGAAACAATCCCTCCACAAAAGGAGTTTACACTCTAATGGCATAAAGTGTTTATTTGTCTATCATTACTCCCACATAACGAATGAGGACAAAACAATCCTTGTGAAGTAAACTAATAGCTTGTCGTTATTGTTTAGTTAAATGTGTAATTTAAGGATATTTTGTTTAATTTAGAAGCTGGAAGAGGGGTCTTAAAAGGTCATCTCTTTCTTCTTTTTCTTTTTCTTTTTCCTTTCCTTTTCTTTTTTTTTTTTTTTTGTGCAGGGCAATGAGGGTTAAGTGACTTGCCCAGGGTCACACAGCTAGTAAGTGTCAAATGTCTGAGGTGGGATTTGAACTCAGGTCCTCCTGAATCCAGGGCTGGTGCTTTATCTACTTCACCACCTAGCTGCCTCCTCCAATCTGTTTTACTTGACTTGAAAATTGATAGAATTAAAACTTTCCAATGCAATTACTACTGAAATGTCTAGCTAGTAATATAAACATTACTGGAAATGTGGAAGTTGAGGTTCTCTAGGCAAGGTCTGTTCAACCACATTTGAAGTCATTGTTGGCACTGGTATTTATTAAGTATCTATTCTCACGTACACTACGTGATATAGCTCCAGATTCCTAGTTGAGTTACAAAATAGTTGAGACCACGCATGACAGAGTCTGGCTTGACTCAGTCTACTTAGGGCAAGAAAAAGCTTGAACCTAAGAGTCAGGCAAAACCTGGTTTTTCTCAATTTTCATTCTCTTTGCAATTTTTGGCTCTTCTGGTCACCTTCTCTTCCCGGATACTCTCTCTTTTCTGGGCTTTTGGGTCACTGCTCTCTCTCTTGGTTCTCTCCTATGGGTGTCCCCCAAGGCCCTGTCCTGGGCCCTCTTCTTTTTTCTCCTGTTTCACTTAAGTGATCTTATGAGCTATGTGGATTCAGTTGCCATCTCTATGCTGATGGCCCCCAGCTCTATATGTTCAGACCTATCTTCTGAGCTCCTATCCTACATCTCCAACTGCCTACTAGACATGTGGAGCTGAATGTCCAGTAGACCTTTCAAATTCGACAAGCCTATAGTAAAATTCATGATCTTCCCTTCCCCCTAGCCCATCTCTTGTCTCTAATTACTATCGATATCATCCTAGTCACTCAGCTTCTCAACCTAAGGTGCCAAATCACGTCCATTCTACCTTCACAACATCTCTGATGTCCCATTCTCTTCACTTACACACCACCACCCTAAATCAGGCACTTATTACTTCTTGCCTGCACTATTACAATGACCTAATCAGTTTGTTTTTTTCAAGTCTCTCCCCTCTCCAATCCATCATGCACACACGTGCCAAAGTGATTTTTCCTAAAATATAGTCTGCTCATACCCCACTGGGGCAGCTAGGTAGTGTAGTGGATAGAGTACCAGGCTCAGATAGGAAGATTCATATTTTCGAGTTCCAATCTGGCTTTAGACACTTACTAGCTGTGTGACCCTGGCCAAGTCACTTAACCCCATTTGCCTGAGTTTCCTTATCTGTAAAATAAGCTGGAGAAGGAAATGGCAAAGTACTTCAGTATCTTCAGAAGGAAACCATGAATGGGGCCATGCAGAGTTGGACAGGACTGAAATGACTGAACAACATGTCCCTTTTCCACCCTGCCCTCTCCACCAGTAAACTACAATTGTAGCCCATTACTTCTAGGATCAAATAAAAAAACCAAAACAAAACAAAACTTCTGGTATTTAAGGCTCTTCACAACCTGATCCCTTTCTCCCTTTTCTGTCTTCTCACTTTACTCCTTTCCAGGAACACTGTTTGAACAATACCAGTCTCCTTAACTATTCCTTGAATATGACACTGGATCTCCAGTCTCCTTTGCACTCTGTCCCCTCTGCCTACAATGATTTCCTTCCTTAGTCCTGCCTTTGGCAATACTCAAATACCACCCTTTGTCATAGGTCTTTCTCTATCAGCTTAAGCTCAAGCTTTCCCTTGCCAGGTTCCCTTCCTTCGGCTCTGTATGAACCCTGTATTACCTATTCTTTTGCATATTTTCTCCTTCCTTCGAAGGTAAGTTTTGTGAGGACAGGGACTGTTTTTTGTGTTTTATGCTTTCTTTATATTCCCTTAGTACTAATTTCACAGAGTTGCTGTGAGGCTTAAATAGGGTGCCTATAAAGTGTTATTTTATTTTATTTTTTTGCATGGCAATGAGGGTTAAGTGACTTGCCCAGGGTCACACAGCTAGTAAGTGTCTGAGGCTAGATTTGAACTCAGGTCCTCCTGAATCCAGGGCTGGTGCTTTATTCACTAAGTGTTAGCATTATTAAAAGCATTTGTCACTGTCCATTTTTGAAAATGAAGGATGGAGATAATAGAGCTGTGGAAGAAAAGACTAATTAATGGTTCTAGAATCTCTTTTCCACTCTGCTCACATATAAGCTGTCATTTTTTGGTTCTGCCCATGCTCTTTCAGCTGGAACAATACCTTATAAAAACTAAGCTTCCTCAGCCCTATTTCTGGTCTCTCTTAGATAAGTATGTATATCAGCCAAACAAGTCTATTGAATACTGAATTTGGGCTTTAGAAAGTAATCAGAGACTTTTTCATTGTGGGGAGGAAAGCACTGACCTGGAAATCAGACCAATATTCTAGTTCTGACTCTGATACTAATGATGTGATGATGGACTATTCACTTAAATTCTCTGTGCCTCAATTTCCCCACCTGTAAAATTAGAGTTACACTAGTTTTAAGGCGAAAAGGGTCCTTACAGTTCATCCAGTCCAACCACTTTATTTTCACACCCAAGATCATACAAATACAAAGTGGGAAAAGTCAGAATTTGAACCCAGATCCTCTGACTCTAAATTCGATATTCTTTCCACTCTATCAGGATGATCTAGCTCTAAAAATCCCATGCCTTCTCAACTTCTCTTGGTCTCTTTCCTTCTGTTCATCATATGCCTAAAGGTATATGTTTATATGTACATATACACATGCCTATATATAACTGTATATATACACATACACCTGCATATATAATATATATGCACATATACATATATGTAGATATTGTAGGTGTAATATATGTATATGTGTATAAACAGGTATGTATGTATGTCTATGTATACACATATACATCTATACACATACACATATACACTGAATATGTGTATGTCTATACACACACACACACACACACACACACACACACACACATATATATAGACATACAGATAAAACAAACCCCAAACGCTGCACATATTGACAGTTTCTGACCTCATCTGGTACCTCAGTGGATCAGCAGAGCATCACACTCAGTTTTACAGGCATACTTATCAGCTCTTTGGACATTTTCGAACATTCCTTCCTTATGGTCAGTGCACACAGACCACACAACACAGACCGGCTGGGTAACGGCTTTAACATTTCTCCTTTGTTGGCATAAACTTCTTGGCCTTCTTGAAACTAAAGATGTGAGTTGTGAGTTGTGGGCCAGAGGGAGAGACCAAGAAGAAGATGGTCAGGGAGAAGCCTGTCAAACTTTTTCTTCCTCTTCTAGTTTAACATGAACTGAAATCCCGGTACCATGAGACCCAACCAATGAAAGCCTGAGGAAAACGAATTCTAGCCCGTTTAACTCTTTACTGTCTGGAGTTCCTTAACCCCTTAGTGAATCCGCTATATCTCGGGAGTCAGTCCACCCCACCTTTTTCAGCCTTGAAACAGACGGAGCAAGAGGAAAGGTGAGGAGGAAGAAAGGATGCAGACAATGTGCATGGGATCTGGGAGAAAAGGCTCGAAGACGGGGGCTGGGGGTGTGTACGGGACTTCAGAGGTAAGTTGGTTGCTTCGAAGGACTGGTTGCATCCCCTCCTCCACCCCCGCCCCCGCCCCCTTCTTTTCCATCTCAAGGACCGGAGGAGGGAAAATTTAAAAACGTAGTTGGCTTCAACAAGTGTTCAAGGGGCCCTAGGCGGGGCAGAAGGAGTGGTCTTGCAAAGCTGTGGCTCGGTCCAAGCTGAGAGAGATTGGCAAATAGGGGGAAAGGAAGAGGAAGCCTGGAGAGGGGGCCACGATGCTCCCTAGATTAGGGAGGAGCAAATACACCCGGGCCAGAGATGACTGTCAGTTCCCTCTGAAGTCCCCAGTCTCTTCGAAAACGGTGAAGGGTGAAAGGGTGAGACCGATGCGGTGAGATTTGGGTGATGAGACTTGGGAAAAAAAAAAACCCTTCAACTCCAAACCACCCACTTGTGTTTTCATCTGCAGCCGCTCCCCCGCTGAGGGTCCCTAAAAGCCCCGCGCTGGTTTCCTTACTCCTACCCCCTTCTCAAATACCCCACCTTTTGGTTTGACGTCGAGTTCCCTCCCAAGTTTCGAAGACCAACACGTGATTTCCATGAAGCCGGGGGCCCCCCAGACAAGAAGCCTGCGAGGCGGAGAGGGGGGTGGGGCGGGACCCTGCCGGTGGTACCGAGGGATGGGGAATCTTCTCGGGGCTCGGGACTAAGCAGGGGAGGGTGAAGAAGTCACTGAGGACTTGGACGGGGCGGAGAGACACGGGTTCCAAGAGCTCAGAACACTGGGTCAGAATTTGAGGAAGGGGTTGTGATCGATAGGGAGACGGGCCGGGAGCTGGGCAGGGGGGTGGGGAAGAGAGCCGGGGAGAAGGAGCCTCGGCGGAAGGAAGAGCTAGAGGAGAGTGAGAGTGAGATCGGCGGGGCGGCGGGGGAGGAGGAGGAGTGCCTGCAGCCTGGCCCCGGCCGGCAGTGGAGGAGGGCAGCTCGGAGAGGTCGGGAGGAGGGCCAGGTGAGCGGGCGCCAAGGATGCCCCGGGCCGGAGGAGCTCCGTAGGCAGGCAAGGGGCGCGGCGGGACCTGCTGGCTGCTCCTCCCCTGGAGGCTGCGCCTGCTGCCCTGCCGGGGGCGGGTCGGGGGCAGTGGAGCTCTCGGCATGTCGCAAGGGCTCCCGGCCACCGGCAGCGTCCTGCAGAGGAGCGTCTCTGCCCGCGGGAATCAGCAACAGCCGCAGGTAGGCAGGGGAGATAGAGCCGGGCTGCTAGGGGTGGGGACGAGTGGCCGGGCGGGCGGGACGGCGAGGGAAGAGGCGCCGAGAGCAGACATGCTCCCCGGGCTGCCCTGCTGCGTTAGGGACTGGGCGGAGGTCGGGGAAGTGGCGGAGAGTGCCGGGGACCGGGTACGAGGCACTAGCTTGGGGCAGCAAGCAGTGGGGTGGCGGCGTAGGGCACACAGCCGTGACCTGGCTGGAGCGCAGCAGACGAGGCGTTCTGGCCGCTTCAGGATCAGGGGCGAGACCCGCCGGCTGTCCCTACACCTGAACTGTTACTTTACCCTCGGAGCACGGTACCAGAGCCCCACGGGCTGGCTGGGAACAGTCCTGCCCTTGCTCTGCCTTCGCAGCACGTGGGAACTCGGCTCCGGGCGCCGCGCCGCGGCCAGTCGGCAAAGCCCTCGCTTTGCCAGGGCGCTGTGGGTTCCTGCCTTCCCATCTCCCCGCCACCTGCTTCTCCAGCTCCTTTCATTCGGCACTTTCAGGTCGAGTAAGAGAGGAATGGGGTGCTGGGGAGAGGGGTTCGGCCTCTCCCCCCCTCCTTCCTCTCCTGCCCTAGCTTCAGGGAGCATTGCTCTTGAGGAGAGGAGGGTTAGTCCCAATGCTGGGGGGAAGGGGGGGGAGTGGAAGCACTCAGCAGATCGTAGAATGTTAGAGCTGCAAGAGATCTTAGAAATATTTTGGTTCATGACCACTCAGTCTTAACATTCGCCAGTGTTAATGCCATGAGCACTTATTTGCTTAATAAATTATTTTATTTGATTTTTGGAGGCAATCTGGGGTTGTGACTCGCTCAGGGTCACAGATAATAAATGTCAGAAGTTGGATTTGAACTCCGGTCCTTCTGACTTCAGGGCCTGTGTTCTACCAACTTCACCTAGCTTCTCTTTAATAAATGATATTCGAGTGATGGTGATGACCTTGAGCAAGCTGGTATGAATGAAAGTATAAACTTTTTTGGGGGAGGGTGTCCATACCTTTGATTTGATTGGTATGGAAAACTCCAGGTGAGGAATTTCCTTCTACCAGTGCAGATCTAGGACTTTTGTAGTCTTAGAAGGCTATCAGGGGGGCCTCTGGAGGATTGGGTGACTCATTTTTGGCCACATAGTCAGAGGTAAGACCTGGACCCTGACTCAAAATCTAGAATCAATACTTGATTGTCTGCAACAATGTGGGGAGAACATCTGAAAGTCTTGCTTCAGCCCTTTGTTAGTGCAGAGTTGTTTTCCTCTGGGTGTATGTGCACGTGTTGGAGTGAATAGAGTGCTGAGCAAGAGTCAGAAAGCGGCTGGGTTTGAATCCCACTTGGTATCTGTGAGATCCTAAGCAAGACATTTAAGTTCTGCTCTAGAGAACTCCCACCAATTACCTCCTAAGTCATAGATCTTTGTTATATGTAGTGTAAGTCCCCATGCTCAGAACCCAGAAGGTGGACAAAATCACTGAGCTTTCTGGTATTCTTATTGTGGGTGCATGTGTTGGGATTCCGTGTCCTTTTCCCCCCTGTTAGACTGTAATTTCTTCAAAGGGAGACCATAACTTCTTTTTCTTCAGTATTTTCTCATGAGTCCCAGCACAGCAAATGCCCAGTCATTATTTCACTAGGTTCTGGTTTTGACCCAACTTGGTGAGATCTCTGTTTCAACTTGACTATTCAGCCTTTCACATTGATTGGCTTAAAGGCTTTGAGGGATTTGACTTACACTAGCTATTGAGCACCAAGTCAAAGAGTTTCAAGATGGACCTGAAGTTCAATTTCTGGTTTGATCAGCCATCTTATAATAAAAAGCATGATTATTAAAATTTTCAAACAGCCTTATCTTAGATTAGAAAACTGCTAATTTTTTGATGGATTTAATGGAATATGACATGTCAATATAGGTTACAGGGAAGTGCTAGATGCACAGAATGACTAATAAAACCCATGCGTGTGTATTTCATTATTTTCAAAAGCATTTGGGTATCCATTTGTGCCACTATGTTGGAATCTATCCAAAAATAAGTTATACTGTGTGACCCTGGGCAACTCACTTAACCCTCATTGGCTCACAAAAAAAAAGAAAAGAAAAGAAAAGAAAAAGAAAAAATAAGTTATACAAAATCCTTACTTTCTGGGAGTTTAAAATCTAAGTCAGACAACACTGCCAACAACATATGTTCTGCGCACATATCAATTCAATAAGCATTTATTAATCACCATAGTATATAAATGGCCCTGTGCAACACACTGGAAATGTAGAGATAAAATTAAACGTTCCCTGCTCTCAAGGAGCTTACATATTCCTTTTTATTATTATTATTTTTGGAGGTGGAAGGATGCAGTTGTATAATATTTACAAAGATATGGAAATGCTAAATAATTTGAAGAGGGAAAGAATACTAACAATTATAGGGATTAAGGGTGGGTTTGTACAATAGTTTGTGCCTTATTTGAGCTTTGAAAGAAGCTAAGGATTTTAAGCTTGAAGGAAGCCAGGAAGAAAATTGAATAGGGAGAGAATTCCAGGCATGGGGGGCAGTCAATGAAAATATCTTTAAAAGATAGGTGGCCAGTGTCACTGGATCCCAGAGTATGTGAATGGGAATAAAGTGCAAGAACATTAGAAAGGTAGGAAGGGGCCAAGTTATGAAGGACTTTGAAAGCCAGACAGGAAATTTTATATTTGATCCTAGAGATAACAGGGAGCCACTGGAGTATTTATATCGATTTAAGATTGGGGACGGTGTGAGTTGACATGGTCAGACCTGCACTTTAGGTAGATCAATTTAACAGTGTAGTGGAGGATAGAATAGATACCAAAGAAATGGAGGAAGAAAACTTTTCTAAAAAAGGGAGAGAATTGGGGGCAGCTAGGTGGCACAGTGGATAAAGCGCTGGCCCTGGATTCAGAAGGACCTGAATTCAAATTCGGCCTCAGACACTTGACAATTATTAGCTGTGTGACCTTGGGCAAGTCACTTGACCCTCATTGTCCTGCACCCCACCCCACCCCCCTGCAAAGGGAGAGAATAGTCTGTAAACTATAGGCCACTGATCTTGACATCAATTTCTGGAAAAATTCTAGAACGTGTCATTAAGGAGATGGTTAGTGGTCATCTCAAAAAGAAAGCAAGGTTTACAAAGAAGATGGCTTCATCAAGAACAGATCATGCCAAACCAGCCCCTTCCTTCCTTCCTTCCTTCCTTCCTTCCTTCCTTCCTTCCTTCCTTCCTTCCTTCCTTCCTTCCTTCCTTCCTTCCTTCCTTCCTTCCTTCCTTCCTTCTTTCCTTCCTTTCTTCCTTCCTCCCTTTCCCTCTCTCTTTAGGATTACTAAACTGGTAGATAAGAGGAATGTTGTAGCTATATTTTGCCTAGATTTTGTCAAAGCATTTGACAAAGTAGCTTATGTTATTTTTATGAAAAAGATAGGGGCAGCTAGGTGGCACAGTGGATAGAGCACTGGCCCTGGATTCAGGAGGACCTGAGTTCAAATCTGACCTCAGACACTTAATACTTACTAGCTGTGTGACCCTGGGCAAGTCACTTAACCCCAATTGCCTCACCAAAAAAAAAAAAAAAAGAAAAAGAAAAAGATAGAGCTGTCTTGGCACATTAGATAAATTGGACTCAAAGAGTAGCCCAATGTCACCCTAGAAGGGGGTCTACAATATAGTCCTCCATGGGTCAGTGCTTGGCCCTGTGCTGTTGAACATTTTTATCGATGACTTAAATGAAGGAGTAGTTAGTATACTTAGCAAAGTTACAGATGACACAAAGCTGGGAAGGTTAGCAACACACTGGATGACAGGGTCAGATTCCCAAAGTAGCTTGAGAGGCCAGAGAATTGGGTCAGATCTAATAAGTGAAATGCAGTAGGGATGAACATAAAGTTTTACCTTTGGGTTAAAAAAATTAGCTTCAGGGGGGCAGCTAGGTGGCACAGTAGATAAAGCACCGTCCTGGATTTAGGAGGACCTGAGTTCAAATCTGACCTCAGACGCTTGACACTTACTAGCTGTGTGACCTTGGGCAAGTCACTTAACCCTCATTGCCCTGCCCCCCCCCCTCCAAATTAGCTTCAACAAGTACAAGATAGGGGAGGAATAGTGGTTTATCTGAAAAAGATCTGTGTGTTTTAGTGGACCTCCAGCCCAGTATGCGTCAGCAGTAAGATGTGGTAGCCAAAAAACCTTGATATGATCTTGGGTTGTCTTAAGAGACCTAGCTTCCAGGAGTAATGAGGGGACCAGGTCTGAAGTATTTTGTTCAGGCTTGCCCAGTATAGTTTGGGAAGGACATTGATAAGCTGAAAAGTGTTCAGAGGAAGGAAACTATAAGCGATGAAGTCCATGTCATATGAGGATGACTTGAAGGGATGAGAGATGTTTAGCCTGCAGAAGAATAGCCTCAGAGAAACATGATGTTGTCTTCAAGTATTTCATGGACTATCCTATGGAAGAGGGATTAGATGTATTCCTCAAGAGCAGAACCAGGAACAATGGGTGCAAGTGGCAAGAAGGCTGAAAATAAAATTCCTAAAAATCAGAGCTATCCAAGGAGCAGAGCTGACCACTTTGGGTTAACCATTGAGGTTCCATCTACTTCTATAATTCTGTAAAGATTTCTGAGCAGGGGAATGACAGCAAAAGAATGCAATAAGAAATACTTACATTTATTATAGACAGAGGCCAATTGGAAAGGGGCAAATGGAAACAACTCAGGGGAGAGACAAGTTGGAAGGCACCATTACCACTCTTGTAACTCACCTGCTCTTTTTCCTCCCTAGAGCCCTGAGGATGATGACCGGAAGGTTCGGAGGAGGGAAAAAAACAGAGTTGCTGCTCAAAGAAGTCGGAAGAAGCAGACCCAAAAGGCTGATAAACTTCATGAGGTAAGGATGTGAGTGTAGCTGTGGGCAATGGATGGTACGAGTAGAATGCTCATTGTTTGGCCCTTAAGCAAGGTTTTGCCATTATTTTTTTTGAGGGGCAATGAGGGTTAAGTGACTTACCCAGGGTCACACAGCTAGTAAGTGTCAAGTGTCTGAGGTCACATTTGAACTCAGGTACTCCTGAATCCAGGGCTGGTGCTTTATCCACTGTGCCACCTAGCTGCCCCTGTTTTGCCATTACTTTTGCAAAGTTCTTTATAAATATTATTATTATTATTATTATTATTATCAAGGACATATCCTTAATGTCAGTTGGTCAATAACCACAGACATTGAATTTTTTTTTAATGGGGCAATGAGGGTTAAGTGACTTGCCCAGGGTCACACAGCTAGTAAGTGTCAAGTGTCTGAGGCTGGATTTGAAAATCACAGACATTGAAAACTCACTGTGTGCCCAGACATTAGGTTGTGCACCCAGGGTACAATAGCTAATATCTTTTCAAGGCATAAATCCATTGGATACACAATCATAACAGACATTTTTATTTGTCGAGCTAAAGAAACTAAAAAGTAACTAATTTTATATTTTAAAAAATAAACAACTAAACTTTAGAAATGTAAACAAAAAATTCCAGTTTGGGGAGGTTCTTTTTGGAGATGTATGCCTGGGCACACTGAGCATACTCTGTACTCATGCCTATCTATGCATACCATCACTCAGTCCACTGCATGGAATTCCTTCTTTTCTTCATTCAACCAAAAGTCATTTAGCAGTTGCTATGTCCATTCTGAAAGGCACAATGGCGTAATGGATATAAGGCTGGCTATGAAGTCAGGAAGACTTGGATTCAACTCCTGCCTCTGACACATATTTCCTTTAAGAACTGGACAAGTCAGTGTCCAACAGGGACTTTTCTCATTGATATTCCCCCACGCCATTGAATTACAAGTCTGAACAACAACAAAATGGTTCTATTCCTTGCGCTAGGTTGAGGGAGAGAAATGTGGGGGTAAAAAAGGCATATTATTCTCATTATTCAAGGAGTTATCTCCTCTAATGATAAAGAGATAAAGCATATCCACTGATGAATGTCATATAAATGAAATCAGATGAAAGAGAGCTTACTCTCAGCTGAAGGGGCCAAGGAAGTCATCATCTGGAAATGCTGGGGGAGGTAGAAGGAAAGGCATTTCCCCTATAAGGAATGGTGCTGGGAAGGGTGGGAACACAGGATTGTAGCTGTGAAACTAGAAGGTCGTCCAAAGGTCATTTGGGTTAGCCCCCTTGTTTTACCACAGGCCACCATATTATCAGAAGCAGGACTGGAACCCAGTCCTCAGACTCCAGTGGTTCTCCATTGGGGAACTGCAACTATCCCAATTTTGTTTGGAGTATCTAATGAAGTTAAAAGAGTGTGAGATAAGATAGGAAAGGTAGGTCAAAGTAAGATCATAGGGGGCCTTTAATTCCAGACCAAGGCATTCACCTAAGAATATGCTGGGTTGGGTCCATGGTGTTTCTGGCCCAACATTTGCCAATGTTATTCTGGCCAAAGGACAGCTAGGTGACACAACGGATACAATGTGAGTCCTGGAATTAGGAGGACTCCTCTTTGTGAGTTCAAATCTGGCCTCAGACATATAACTAACTTTGTGACCCTAAGCAAGCCACCTTACCCTGCTTGTCTCAGTTTCCTCATCTGTAAAATGAGCCGGGGAAGGAAACAGCAAAGCACTCCAGTATCTTTGCCAATGAAATCCCAAGTGGAGTCACAAAGAATTGGACATGACTGAAATGACTGGAGACCTGGAAATGTCCAAAGAAGGCAGACCAAGATGGATTTATGCATCCTGAGGACAATGGGTAGATGACTGACTCCCCTCCGGAACATGAATGAAGGGGAATGACATTTTGCTCATCACTCTGTCCCTTTGTTCCCTGAGTCAGGTACCCTTTGACAAGGGGAAGCTTGATGAGCAATACGGGTAAAGTCTGGTGTGAGTACAATAAGAACTTTTCATAGTCATGTGTGAAATTAAAAGGAAAACCAAGCTCTAAGTAGTTTTGTTTTGGGGAGTTTGAGGCCTGAAATTTCATCTAAATGGGAACCTTCCAGTCTGAAAACCATCTCCACCCAAGCAGGTCGACAACTCATCCATGACTTAGAGTCTTTGAGAATTACTTGGGACACTGAGAGCTTAAGCAACTTGCCCCTAGTGACGAGGACAATTTGTATCAGTGACAGTACCTGAACCTAGGTCTTTCCGACTTCAAAACCATCCCTCTATGCCATGTTGTCCATCCTTGGTAATATTACATCTATTCTATTCATCTACATGTATAAATCTAAAGATGTGAACTATCAGTGAACACGTCTCTGACTTGGCTGCTTCTATTTAAGAGTCTGCATTCTCTCTTCCTGTTTTAGTGTATTCAGACCCTTTTTTCATCAGGTCATCCTTAGTTCTTCCTAATTACCCAGTGCAGAGGCAGCTAGGTGGCTCAGTAGATAGAGCACCAGACTTGGAATTAGGAAAATCGGAGTTCAAATACAGTTTGGACAAGTCACTTAACTTCTGCCTCAGTTTCCTCATCTTTAAAATGGGGATAATAATAGCACCTAGGATGGTTGTAAGGATCAAATGAGATACTTATAAAATGCTTGGAACATAATAGGCACTATGTAAATGTTAGCTATTATTATTACCACCAAAATCAATGTTTTTTTTTTCCAGCCCTTATTCTTTTTGCAGCATTTTATAAGGATAATTAACAATAGAGAGGGGGTTTTGCTTCTGGGTTCTCTGCCAAGAATGATCTTTGAACAGGAAAGGGCATAACAAAAATGTCTAGGGAGCTGCTATTAGTTATTAGAGAGCTGATACCCAAGCTAAGTTGTCTATAATCAGAGAGCACCTCGCTGTCCTTGGGGAGCTCAGATCTGCTCAGATGAGCTGAATGCCAGGGTATTGAAAGAACCAGAAAATGCAATAGGTGAACTATGAAAGATTGAAGATAACAAAAGACATCATGGGACCAAAGATCTAGAACTGAAGGGCCCTTAGGAGGACATTTCACAAATAAGGAAACTGAGGCCTAAGAAGGTGAAGTGACATGCCCAGGATTACACAGGTAGTATCAGATATGGGACTGCATTTGACCCAAACCCTCTGAGTTAGTGCTCTTTCCACTATATAACAGGACTGGAGAAGGCAAATAGTCTAATTAAAAAAAAAAAAAGGAGAGTGGAGGTTGCAGACTATAAGCTGATGAGTTTAACTTTGATTCCTAGCAAAATTTTAGAATGTTATTATTAAAGGGATGGTTAGTGGATATCTAAAGACCAAAGCAGTGATAACAAACAGCTTAGTGTGTCTTCTTGGAAAATGATTTCCTTTTTTTGGCAGGTTTAAACTTAGTAGATTAGGGAAATGTAATTTGGTTTACTTAGAGTTTAGCCAGATATTTGGCAGAGTCTCTCCTGGTATTCTGGTGGACAAGTTGGAAAGAGATGGGTTAGATAATAATACAGTTAGGGAGATTCTGAATCGACAGAACATATGGAACCAAAGAGTAGTCACCATTGTTTCAGTGGCAGCTTGGAAGTTATCCTGTCTAACACTCTTGTCAATGACAGTGAGAGACAGTGCTCTGTGGGGAATGGAGAGTGGGTTTTGAGGCTAGGGTGACATGGATTCAAATTGTGTCTCTGACACATTGTCTGTGTGACCCTAGGTAAGTCATTTAACTTCCTAGTGGTCTAGGCTATAGGTGTCGAGTAGCTCACTAGGCTCCATGAGACCCCATGACAGTCCTGTGTGGCAGAACTAGATTAAAATATAATCAGGAAGCACTTAACAATAGAAGTAAACATACAATAGAACATAGCTACTGTTAATGTGGCTTTCTATGCCAATGAGTGGCCAATAGGGATCCTTAGGTACAAATTAATGGTTCCCAATTTTTGTTTGGGTTTGACACTACTGGTCTAGGCAATTTTCTAAGGCTTAAGTTGCAGAAAAGGCGCCAAACTGCATGGTATAGGGAAGTGCCTGACTTGGGAGTTTTCTGATAAAAATAGAATTATTAGAGATAAATGTAAACTCTTATATTTGGTTCAAAAAATAACTTCCTGAGTCATAAAATGGGGGACGGTGTATGATTAGAGAGCAGTTTGAAAAATGTCTTGGGGTTTTAATGGACAGCCGGTAGTCTGGTAGATTCAAATACTGCCTATGGGATGTACTTAATATGTGACCATGCACAAGTCTCTTAGCCTCTCTGAGTGTCAATATCTACAGCTGAGCTAATGTATATAAAGGACTAAAGCACAATATAATAGCATTTATTTGGATATTTGAATCCCCATCACTTAGTCCAATGCTTTAGACTTAGTAGGTACTTAATAAATGTTTGCGGAATTTAATTTAAAAAAATCTTTGTATCCATTCAATCATACGGGTCAGTTTTCAGAAACTATTGGCCCAAAATGGCTGTCAAACCTATGGCTTGAAAGGACCTGTTGGAATTCCCATCTCGGGAAGTGTCTATTTCATCATTGTTGTGGGGACAGCTTAGTGTCCCTTCTCACTGTTGATAGTCACTTCGTTATTTCTTTGTCCTGATCCAAAGTAAATGCCTCAAGAATCGACTATAGCTGTTTCAAACCAATAGAATACACTCTCAGGAAGTCTATGAAGTAATTGAACAAGGAGAGCCTGAGGAGTGGACTTGGTGGTGATGTTATTTCTATGACTCTTGGATAGGTGGTTTTTCTGCTATCTGTTCTCAAACTGCCTCCTCAAGGACACACACCTGCTAAGTGATGCCTGAAATTCCTTTAACCAGGGTACGGAGCCTCTCTCATTTCGTAATGGTGGGACTGGGGAAGGAGGCAGAAAAGGACACTGGGGACATCCCAAGGCCGACTACACTTCACCCCAGTGCCTGGGGCTGGGCTTTTTCTTTTTTTTAAGCATAAAATCTACCATGACCTTCTGTGGGACAGAAACTCCCAGAGCAGAGATTTCAGGGTTTCTCCAGAATTATGTTAGGGGAAGCTCTTTCCCAGCCTTTTCATAGTTCTGTAAATTTCCACAGAAGGATTTTGTGAAGCCCCTTGTTTTCTTCCTCACTTCTGTCCCCTATTGCACTGAGGAAACGGGGCTCTCAGCTTCATGTTGCTGAAATACTACAGCTAACAGGAATAATCAGCAATCAACAAACATGTAGTGACCATTGTGAACCAGCCATTCTGAAAGGACAAGGAAAAACTAGCCTCTGTCCTCAAGGTTTCATGTAGATGATGGTATTAAAGTCCATAAGACCCACCCCCATCTCTGCTCACAGCACTGGGCTTCAGGGGAGCTGAGCCACTCAAACAGAGGACCCCGCCTTGAGGGGTCACCAGTGTAAGCTGGTTCCTACCAAGAAACAAGAGAAGACATGGAAAAGATTAACTGTTACACTCAAGCGCTTTTAGGGAACAATGAGAAGAGACCAGGTTGGAAAAAGTTATGCTTCATTTGTCTCTATCTCTTTTACTCTGTGTGTGTGTGTGTGTGTGTGTGTGTGTGTGTGTGTGTGTGTGTGTGTGTGTGTACTTACCCAGTGTCACACAGATAGTAAGTGTCAAATTTGAACTCAGGTCTTCCTCACTCTAGGTCTAGCACTCTATTCACTGATCCACTTTATAAATATTATCTTACAACAACCCCATAAGGTAGGTGCTATTAATTATCCCTATTATACAGTTGAGGAAACTGAGGCAACATATATTAAGTGACTTGCCTAGGGTTACACAGCTAGTAAGTGTCTGAGGTTGGATTTGAATTTAAGTCTTCCTGATTCCTGGCCCGGTGCTCTACTCACTGCACCACCTAGCCGCCTTAAGCCTTCCTTCATCTTGCTCATGATTTTTAGAATATTTGGATTTGATTGTTGGATGAGTCAGGAACTTAACTTTCTTTGTAATGTAGGCAGCATTCCATTGTTCCACAGTCCCACTATCAGAAACTTCTTCTATCTGTACCCTGCATCAATGACCTGTTGAAATGTCCTGTGGTGGTGGAAGAACAGAGGATACTGACTCTTCACCATTGATTGCCTTTAGAGAGCAAGGTCCTCAGGAAGCAAAAATCATGAGTTCCCATCCTTACAGGGAAAGCATAGTGATGGCTTGGAGTGGAAAGAGTGGGCTCGGAGTCGCTTTGCAAAATAGGGAAAGTCATTTGTTACTTGTTTCACAGGCTTGTGGGGAGTCTTAAGAGACATAATATTTGTAAAAAATTTTCTTTCAACACCTTAGAGTGCTATATAAATTTTACTTACTATTATTCACTTGGCCCAACTATCTCCCTCAAATGGGTTCCACAGGACAAGGGAGGGTTTGAATGGCTCAGGGAAAATTCACCCTCATGATTAGAGAAACAACCACCCAAACAGATATTTATATTTGTGAATTTAGTGGCAGCACGGTGTGGTGGAGAGGTGTCAAAAATGGGGCCCATGGCACTCCTGAGTTCAAGGAACCAGATTAAAAATGTCATTGGGAAATATTTAACAAAATGAAGAAAAATACAACAGAACATAGATAATGTTACTCTCTGGTTTTCTAAGTCAATGTTCCACCAGCAGGGATTCTTATATATGGTTTAGTGGCACCTATTTCTGTTTGAGTTTGACCCCACTGGTGTCATGTATAGAGCACTGGACTTGGAGTTGGGAAGACCTGAAATTCAAAGCAGGTGGGATGACCTCTCCTGATTGTATCAGGAGCATCATCAGTGCTTAGGAAGAGTATAGCATCTCCCCTTACACACACGTATACTCTACCATATTAGCCATAGCTCACTCCCAGCTTCCTCCTGGGTCAACTCAATACAGGACCCGTCCCATGGTTCTGTTGGCTCTGCTGAGTGCCTAACTCGTTAAGAAGTGAACGTGAAAGAAGGACCAGCCATTTCAATGGCAGTGCATATTTCAGCCGTTACAATTGTCTGATGGCAGGTTTTCAGCTTCAGAAATGGTGATGAAGGATAATTTCACAGTGAATCAGTGCAACAGATGTGTCCATATGGAAAGCCACTTGAGACTTCAAGAGTTATCTAACTCATATCCTAGAGAAAGTAGGAGGCAGCCAGTTAGTTCATAGTATGAGAGGGCATCAAACCTGAGGCCCTTCCAGCACCTGGAGAGAAATTTGAGGAGCTCAGGAGGCAGCATCTCATGATTTTCTTATTAAACAAATAACCACTGCAGATTTATTTTCCCTGCCGTTAAGTTGAATAATATTTCTAAAGCCCTTACTGTATACTAGCACTAGGGATACAAAAAGTCAAAAAGCATTTATTAAATACTTACTGTGTGCCAGGCATCGTATTAAGCCTGAGGATACCAAGAAAGGTGTGTAGATACGCTTCCTTCTTGGCATACTCTCAGGTTTACTCTGTCTACAATCCTAGACATGCTGCTTCCTTCCTTCCTCTCTGTTCTACCTTCACATGGGCTGCCTTGACCTTATCTCACCAACCCCTCCCTCCTCCTACCTCCCCTTGATGGGTCATCTTCTCCCATTAGAATGTGAGCTCCTCACGAATAGGGAATGTCTTGGGTTTTTGGTTTTCTTTTGTATCCATAGCGCTTAGCACAGTATCTGGGCATATAGGTATATAAAATAAGTATACATAACCTTTTACTATTGCCAGATTTTTTGTGACCCCCACATTTAGTTATGAGACCCCATGTGGGGTCAGGGCCCACAGTTTAAGAAGCTAGGGTTTAAGGTACTTCTAATCGTCATTCATTTCATGTATTCACTTGGCATAGAAACTTATCATGGTTATCTTCTATATCTTACTGCCCTTGAAGGTTGTGCATGGCACTGTTTTTCAGCATTGAAATATGACAGTCAGTTAGTCAAAAAGCATTTATTAAGTGCCTACTATGTGCCAGAAAGGCAAAAGACAGTTTCTGTTCTCAAGGAGCTTACAGTCTGATGGGGACACAACTGCAAACAATTATGTACAAACAAGATATAGACAGGATAAATTGGAGACAATCAATAGAGGGAAGGCATCAACATTAAGGGAATTGGGGAAAGCTTCTGGTAGATTTTAGCTGGGACTTGGCTTGATAACAAGCTCACTGAACTAAGTTCAGGAGTCTTTGGGATCAGAGGAGTGTTACCGTACCCTCCCTAGAATTCTGCTGCCCCTTTGCCTGAGGTTCAAGTGCCTCTAGGAGAGAAGCTTAGCTGTCCAACTCCAAGACAGTAATTATGTGGGGAATCTGGGTCCCAGGTATCATTGAAACAATGGCAGAAGCAAACCTCAGTGCAGCATAATGGAAAGAGAATTGAACTCAGGAGTCAAGGGATCTGGGTTCTAGTCCTGACTTTGCCACTCATGACTTGTGGGAAATTGAGACAGTCCCTTCTCTACTGGGGAGCTTCTGAGGTAAGTGACTGCCTCAAGGTCACACAGCTAGTGCCACAGACATGATAGCTCTGCCTGTGCCACGAAGATTACCTCCACTGTAAAACAAGGAAGAGGAGTTGTAGGATGAGAGATTTAGAGCTGGAAGGGCACTTGGAGTCCATCTAATCCAAGCATTTTATTTTACAGATTAAAAAAAATCTGAGGCCAAGAGAGTTTAAGTGATTTGGATGAGCAGGCTGAGAATTTTTTAGAAGAAAATCCTGTTCAATTATGGCTTGGAGTAGATCACCTCTGAAGTACCTTCTGACTTAAAAAAATAATATTTTATTTTTTCCAATTACATGCAAAGATAGTTTTCAACATTTTTTTTTTTTTTTTTTTTTTTTTTTTTTGTGAGGCAATTGGGGTTAAGTGACTTGCCCAGGGTCACACAGCTAGTAAGTGTTAAGTGTCCGAGGCCGGATTTGAACTCAGGTACTCCTGACTCCAGGGCCGGTGCTTTATCCACTGCGCCACCTAGCTGCCCCAACATTTTTTAATAGTATTTTGAGTTCCAAAATTTTCTCCCTCCCCTCCACCTTCCCCAAGATGACAATCAATCTGATATAGGTTATACATGTGCAATCATATTAAGTATATTTCCTCATTAGTCATGTTGTGAAAGAAGAAAGAGAACAAAAGCGAAAAAACATAAAAAAACAACAAAAAGTGAAAATAGTATGTTTCAATTTGCATTCAGACTCTATAGTTTTTTCCTCTGGTTGTGGAAAGCATTTTCCATCATGAGTCTTCTGGAATTCTCTTGGATCATTGTATTGTTAAGAATAGCTAAGTCATTCACAGTTGATAACATATAATATTTCTGTTTACCGTATACAATGTTCTCCTGGTTCTGCTTGCTTCATTTTGCATCAGTTCATGTAAGTCTTTCCAGGTTTTTCTGAAATTTGCCTGCTCATCCTTTCTTATAGCACAATAATATTCCATTACATTAATATACCGCAACTTGTTCAGCCATTCCCCAACTGATGGACATTCCCTCAATTTCCATTACTCTGACACCACAAAAAGCTGCTATAAATATTTTTGTACATGTAAGTCTTTTCCCCTTTTTTTATCATCTCTTTGGGATACAGACCTAGTAAAGAGTACCTTACAACTCTGATTTTCAGTGGCTGGATAATTTCTAAAGTCCAGTCTGGCTCTGCTATTTCCTAAGTCTAATTACAATGAGCTTGTCCTTTCTCTTCTTCTTCTTTCCCTTTCCCCTTCAGCCACCATTTCTGCTCTCTAATTCTCCATCTCTTCTCCCATTAAGCCAGCCCCAGTTAAACTTTAATAGCTTAAAACTGAACTAAGACTTTTGGAACACCATGTATGCCAATGAACCTGTGAGCGCATTGATGGGTGTGTTCTCCCCAACATTCCAGAATGCAGCCTGTTCATACCTGCTCATCATGTGGCATTCTGTTCCACATTCTCCCCTAAGTTTGACATAAGGGGTCCACCCGGTGTTCTGGAGACTTTTCTTGATTTTTCCTGACATTAAATGGGAACCAGGGCAACAGGCTGTTTTCCTGTCATCCTTGATAACATTTTAAAAACTTACTTTTCTTATTCTTGGAAGATTTAGAAATAGCTTACGGAGCATATCCCTCACAGCCACCCTTTGGGTGACTGATACAAGTATCTTCTCCCTTTTATACTCTCACTCACCCCACACATCCAATGCACTCACCAAATCTTGTCATTTCTCCCTTCCGGACATGACTCATATATGTCCCCTTCTCTCAGCTCACACAGCCACAACCCTAGTTCAGGCCCTCATTGTTATGAGGATGACAGATTGGGAGACTAAGGCTTAGAAAGGGTGATTTGCCCATGGCCACAGAGCTAATAAAAATGAAGGTTTCCTGCCTCCGACATCCCATCATTCTTTCTGTCATACCATGTAGTCTTGGGTTAGTCTTGGATAACCTGGTTGCCCCACCTTCTTTACAATACCCGCCGCCCCTTCCCCCAGCATAGTGTCTGAGGAGTAGAATTCTGGTCTTAGGTAGTAGTCTTGGTGCCTTTGGTCTCATTCTTTTCTTTGAAAAGATTTCCCAGCAACCAAAAAATGAAAGTAGGATAATGGCCTCAAATCCTGCTGCTGCAAACAGCTTAGAAAGTCAGTGGGGTTGGATGGCATTAAATCTGATCACCTCTTGTTTTTTTATCTTTTTATAATAACAAAGGACCAATGTGCTTTGCTCGTATCCAGGTAATTTCTGCTAAATATGAAAGTGGCACGGTGGTGTTTTTTTTTTTTCCCCTTCTCTGTTCCCTTTTGAAATTCTCTAGCCTCCAGCCCTTCTTTCCCCCTCCCAGCACCTCTTGATATTCCTGTGGTTTTCAAACAAGTTGGGTCCCCTACCAGCAGGTCACACAGCAAAGAGAATGCCACTTCTTGTTTACTTTTTTTATTTCCTCTTTCTTGCTTTTAGCTCAGACAAAGGCCCCTCCACAGGCTGGGAAGGCAAAGTTAAACCTACAAGAGAGAGTAATCCCTAAGGAAAACATTTAGATGTGTGGCTTATTTTTTGTCTTGGGTGACAGATGGATGACTCTGAGCCTGGTGTGGTGGAGTAAGCCAGGAGGGAGGTGTCAGCAAGGCTTGGATGGGAGACAGTTGGGAGGCAGCACTGGTTTAGTCTGTCACCAACAGCAGACTCATGGGGGCAATTCAATTAATTCCAACAAGCATTGATTAAGCACCTATTACATGCAAGGCACTGCATACAAAATGACACACTTATTTCCCCTGCTTACATTCCCCTAGGGGAGCTATGATAGGAACACATGCATAAGACAAGATGTGTCACCATTAGGAAAGAGAAGAGATCTAGCTAAGGTGAGGTAAACAAAGTGGGAAATCATTTCTGGTCTGGGGAGATGAAGACGTTGTAGATCAGGTAGAGCCTGAGGAAGAAAAGGATCTTGTAAGGTATTCCAGGCATGGAGTGGCTGGCACGAAGCAATATATCGAGGCAGGAGACACTATATCAAGTCCAGGGAATATGTAGTAATTCATTTCAGCTGGAACATAGTGTTCTGTTCATGAAGGAAAGAACTCTAGGAATTGTCCAGACGTGGAAAGGCTTGCTTGAGAGGGGGGGGTGCCCCCTCCTTGGAGGTCTTCAAGTAAAGGCTTTAGGAGCACTTAAGACTCTTATAGGAGAGAGCCCTTTCAGGTATAGATTCGATTAGATGGATACCTAGCCCCCTTGTAATTCTCAAATCCTGTGATTTTATAATTCTTCTTCTTATTATTTTTTTTTTAACGGGGCAATGGGGTTAAGTGACTTGCCCAGGGTCACACAGCTAGTAAGTGTCAAGTGTCTGAGGCCGAATTCGAACTCAGGAACTCCTGAATCCAGGGCCAGTGCTTTATCCACTGCGCCACCTAGCCGCCCCTGTGATTTTATAATTCTATTGATAATGTGAAATCTCTGGAAAGGTAGGTAGGGGACCTTCAATGCCACACTAAGGATTCTGTCATTTTTCCCACATGCAGTAAGAAGCTATGGGAGTCACTGAATGGCTCCAAGCCTTGATTTCATCATCTTTAAAATGGGAATGATAATACTTGCTCTACTGATCTCACTGAGCTGTTGTGAGGAAAACACCTTGTATACTTTAGACTTAATTTAATATTTCAATGGCTCTTTGATCTCAGCCATGTGGGGACTTCCTCCAGAAGTGCAAGTTAAAAGTCATTGGACTTCTTAACCTGTGCAAATCTTTTCCATTATCTTGGATAATTCTTAAATCTAGACCTGGAAGTCTTCCTTTAAACCCTAGCTTCTTAAACTGTGGGTTGCAACCCCATTTGGGGTTGAGTAACTGAATGGGGGTCATGAAAAATTTGGCAGCAGTAAAAGGTTATCTGTACCTGTTTTATACACATCTCTATACTTGGGGTCACATAAAAATTTCTTGGACTAAAAGGGATCATGAACAGAAAAAGTTTAAGCCCTGCTCTAGACAAGGGTTTCTTAACCATTTTTTTGTATCATGGACTGTTTTTGCAGTCTGGTCAAGCCTATGGACCCACTATCCAAACATTTCATTTTAAAGTTTTATTTAGGTGTTTTGGTTTTATGTTGCTTTTTGTTATGTTGTTTTTATGTTCTGTTTATCCATAAATTTATATTTACAGATCACTCCTACTTTTTTGAGAGGTCTCTTGTGACAAAGTAAAAGAATCAAGCAAAACTAATAATACAGTGATCTTATCTGAAAGTATGTACAGCATTTCATATCTGAAACCCCTCCCCACCTCTCTATTAAAAAAAAAAACAGAAATCTATTTTCTCTCCCTTCTATCCCCTCCATAAAAAAAGAAAATTTCTTGTAAGAGATGTACATAATCCCACAAAACAAAGCCCCTCAATGACTGTAACAAAAATAAATACTCATTCTCTGCTCTAAATCCATTACCTCTCTGTCATGGAAGGAAGGTTTCATCATCAGTCTGCTGGATCCACAAATGTCCTTGTATTGATAATGGTTCTTTTTTTGTTTTGTTTATTTGTTTGTTTTTTTTTGGGGGGGGCAATGAGAGTTAAATGACTTGCCCAGGGTCACACAGCCAGTAAGTATCAAGTGTCTGAGGTCGGATTTGAACTCAGGTCCTTCTGAATCCAGGGCTGGTGCTTCATTCACTGCCCCACCTACCTGCCCCCAATAATGGTTCTTATAGCTTTCCAAGTTGTTTTTAACTGGGTTGTTATGGTGAAAAATGAAATAAGGATAAACAGGAGAATAATGTTTTTAAATACATCAAATCAAATGCATTGGATTGCAAAGGAAACCAATTATGTTGAAATACAGTTATTATACTCTTTTTAAAGAACATAGACCCCAGGTTAAGAATTCCTGCTTCAGAGCTTTTAAACTCTGGAGTTTTTCCTGGCCTGGGCTGGTGATAACTGATATCAATGGATAATAGTATTTAAAACTGTAAGGTACCTTATTGATCATCCCTCCCCCCCTTTTAAAAATGTATTTTATTTAAAATTTTTAAAATTACATGTAAAGATTTTTTTTTGAGTTCCAAAATTTTCTCCCACCTTCCCTTCCCTCCCCCCTCCTGAAGCCAGCAAGTAATCTTATATAGGTTATATAGGTTCTATACATTACAATCATGTTAAATATATTTCCACATTAGTCATCCTTACTGATCATCTTATAAACCAGCCCCTTATTTCACAAATGAGGAAACTAAAGCCTAGGGAGGCTGAAGTGATTTTGCCAGGGTCACACTGGTAATAAGTAGAAGAGGTGAGATTTGAAATGAGGCCCTCTCACTCTAAATCCAGCCTTCTTTTTTTTTGGGGGGGGGGTAAGGCAATTGGGGTTAAGTGACTTGCCCAGGGTCACACAGCTAGTAAGTGTCAAGTGTCTGAGCCGGATTTGAACTCAGGTCCTCCTGACTCCAGGGCCAGTGCTTTATCCACTGCGCCACCTAGCTGCCCCCCAGAGGCATAATTTGAATACAGACTTTTTGACGAGAGCTGTACCATCCTGTCTCCCTGCTTTTCTTTTTAATGTCTCTCTTGTTAGTACTCTTGTGGCCTCTTCCCAATCCTCACCTGCCAATCTTCTGCCTCTGCCGCCCTCCTGTCCATTTTCCTGCCCTCCCATCCTATCCCCCCTGGCCCATGCAGGAATTTTATCCCATTGGTTTATGATAGTCCGATTTTAGAGCTAGATAATATGGGTTAATCAACCCCCAGGGACTTATTGGGAGCCTAGTGAGGGACAAAAGGAGGCGACTAGTGTGGGAAAGTATTTAGCTGGTCCTTTGTGGTCTTGCATCAGAAATAGAGAGAATAGATGCTGCCTCTGAGAAGTTCTGAGGAATAGATAAGGGAGTTCACCTTCAGATGGAGTTTACCTTGGATTGTCTCATTGTTCTCAGAAGAGTAGAAGGCAATTTCATCTGCTATAAATATGGGTGGGGGAGGGTCTGTTGCAGGGAGAAGAGAGAAGTTTGTGACAAGTCCAACGGGAAATAAGACAGGGACTCAGTAAGCATAGAGTTGGATTGTCAAGCATCCAGGCCCAGCTGAGGTTACATTAATGAACTGGCTGATGACGAAGACATGCTTGTTGAATTTTCAGGTGATGCAAAACCGAGAGCCATAGCTGATTCATGGATGACACATCTGAGATTAAAAAAAATATATATATATATATTGGAATGATGATCCCAAACCAACCTACCAACTCTTGCCTCTGGGTCACCTCTAAACCACTAGAAAAAGGAGTGGTATCTGGTATATTACTTCTTGTAACTCACTCATTCCTTAATCCATTGCAACCTCAAGTCTTTCTCACCACTTTACTGAAACTACTCTCTGAAAGGTCACCAACGATCCACTGATTGATTGATCCAACAGCCTTTACTTAGCTCCTATTCTCCTTGATTTCTACAGTATTTGTTACCATTGACCACCCCTTCCTCCTTGATACCTTTTCATCCCTTGCATCCTAGGACACCACACTCTCCTTGCTCCTGCCTCCTGAGTCCCGGATCCATATTTCCAGTACTAACTATAACTAATTAGATATCCTGCTGACACTTAAAACTTGACATATTCATTATATATAACGACAATTTATTATATTTTCCCCAAAACTCTCTCTTCTTTCTAACTTCATTATTTTTGGCAGAAGAACTCATCTTCCACTAAGCACACGCTTGAAACTTCACTTTTTATTTTTCCCTCTCCCTCATGGCCTAAACTTCCAGGTTCTGTCAATTCTACCTCCAAAATATCTCTTGAATCTGTTTCCTTCATTCTGTTTCCATTAGCATCTCCCTCACTGAGGCGGCACCCATTTCCACCCACCTGGACTATTAAAATAACTTCCTACCTTTCTATCTCCCTGTTTCCAGTGTCTCCTCTCTTCAGTCTCTCCTTGATAGTCCTGGCAGATCCATCTTCCTGAGGTACATATTGGATTGTGTCACTCAAGTACACAGAACCCTTCTGTAGCTCCCTATTGTCTGTTGGATAAAGTTTGATCCTGCTGCCTCAATACTTAAGAGCCTATACAATCTCACATGCCCTTAACCATCCAGCCTTATCATATATTTCTCCCAACCAGACATAGAAGTTATGTGTGTACTCTGTTTTCTAGCCAAACTACATGATGATACATCCTATATACTTAGGATCTTGTCTTGTTCTTTCCTCTCTCTGTGCCTAAAATGCCCTTCTCTCCATCTTTGAATTCCTGTCTAGTTTTCAAAGAGACCCATCTTAGATAACACTTTCTCAAGGAAACTCCTCCCCTCATTGGAAATTATCTTCCCTTCTTTCCTTGAACCTGCCATAGTACTTTGTATCTTTTCTATCTATTTGTTCTATTTTGTACTATAATTATTTGTGCACATTTCTCATCCCTAACTTAGATTATAAGCTTCATTGTGGGAGAAACTCTTATTAAAAATACATATATGTGTATGTATATATGTGTGTGTGTATGTACATACATATACATATACATATATCCATATCCATATCCCCCACCATGCCTAGCATAGCATTTAATAACTGTTGGATTTAATTGAACAAAAGTTGAAGGCACAGATAATAAAATTAGCTTGTAGTTATTGTATATAAATTTGGTATATACTTATATGTGCATGTTCTCTTTTCTGATTGTAAACTCCCCATACACACTTAGGAAATAAATGCTTGCTGATTAATTATAGGATAGGAGACAGTGGACTTGACAGTGTGATGATATGCTTGCCAAAAAAATTCCAATTCTATCTTAGGCAATACTAGTCAAAATGTAGTGTTTAGAGCAAAGGAAGTGAGAGTCTTGCTGTATTCCACACAGGTCAGACCACTTTTGAAGTATTGCTTTCCATTCTAGGTACCACCCTTTCTAGGGGACATTGGCAAACTAAAGCATACCCAGAAGGTGATAAGGTATTACATGAAATAATAGTTGAAGGAACAGGGCATATTTTATCTGGAAAAGGGAAAATTAAGGGGAGAGAAGACAAATTGCTTTCAAATATTTGAAGGGATTATATTGTATGGCTTCTAAAGACAGAACTGAGTTTCATGAGTGGAAGATGGAGAGAGAAAGAGTTTAAGAGACTATCCAATTAATAATACTTAAAGCTATTTCTCAATGCTTTGTGAAATAATGAGTTCTCCATCATTGGAAGTATTCAAGCAAAGACTAGATGACCACCTTTCCTAGGATATTAGAGAGGATTTTTGCATTATATTGCAGATTGGACTAGGTGACCTCTAGACTATTTTTGAATTCAAGGATTTTACATTTCTATTATAGAGTGCTATTTGTTGGTTTTTTTTTTTCACTCTTATTCAACTCTTAGTGAACTCATTTGGAGTTTTCTTGGCCAAGATACTGGAGTGGTTTGCCATTTTCCTTTCCACCTCATTTTACAAGTGAGGAACTGAGACAAACAGGGTTAAATGACTTGCCCAGGGTCACACAGCTAGTAAGTGTTTGAGGCTGGATAAGTCTTCCTGATTCCAGGCCCACTGCTCTATCCACTGGGCCCCTTAACTGCTCATCTATTATAGGGTGCTACAGATTAAATAGGCATGCCTACTGTCAAAGTAGAGAGTTTGGAGGTCTTCATGGTTCGTTGGGACAATTATGGAAGAGGTTAGTATTGGAATGGGGAAAGAACCATTGATGGCCCTAGAAATGATTTTGTTACCATCAGGCCCAAGCTTTATCTCAATTGCTTTCTCTTCATCCAGGAATATGAGTGTTTGGAACAAGAAAACACTTCCCTTCGGAGAGAGATTGGGAAGCTGACAGAAGAGCTGAAGCATTTGAGTGACATGCTAAAGGACCATGAAAAGATGTGTCCCCTGCTCCACTGCTCAATGAACTTTGTACCTGTGGCTCGGCCTGACCCCATTACCAACTGCCTGCCCAGATGAGGCTCAAGATTGGTCCTTGCCACAGGCTGCGGAAGGGAAGGAAGCCTGGTTGTTTTCAGCCAGGATGAGAAGTTTTCCAATTTATGCCTTCATGGACAAGACTCTGTGACCAGAACTCTTTGCCTGTGAGGTGGTGGTGAACCCCTGAATTGTCTCCAAAAGCTCTGAACACTTAAGTGGATCAGATCTTTAGTTCCACTTTTTATCTGTTTTGGCAGTTAGTGGCTTTCAGCTCTCACTCAAGTATTTGATGACTTTCCCCCATTCTCTAGAATTTGGTTAATAAAAATGATTCTTATCTCTTCCTCAGCATCTCATTTCTCTAGTCTTCTAACCCCCAGAGAATGTGACTTATTTGTGTTTGGGTTTTATTTGTCTTTTGTCTTGCTAGGTAAAGTCCTTAGCCTTAACTAACTTCCTTGTTTCTTGGCCAGTTTGATTTCATTTTTGATGTTTTAGTTTGTAGTTATTATCATCATTCCTGTTGTATTTCATGGATTTAGAGCCAGATGAGACTTGAGGAAATCAATTTGTCCACCCCTCTTCTTTAAAAAAAAGTTAAAAAAACCCAACAATCATGAACATGACAAATATCAACAAATATGAGCATTTCCATATACAAAGAACAGAAAAAAATTTATATGAAACCATAAAGAATATCTATTAGGTATAGACTTTTTTTGTAAAAGTATATATTAAATTTAATATGGTGCTACCAACCTTGCCTTGATTGTCTGTGTCCCCCTTTGAATTTCTTTCTCCTATCTTCTATGTATTATCATAAGGGCAGCTAGGTGGTGCAGTGGATAGAGCACCAGTCCTGAAGTTGGGAGGATCTGAGTTCAAATCTCACCTCAGACAATTACTAGCTGTGTGACCCTGGGCAAGTCACTTAACCCTGTTTGCCTTAAACACCTGGGGCTATCTCCAGTTGTCCTGATAACATATCTTACACTGGACCCAGATGGCTCTGGAGGAGCACAGCCCTCCCTCACTTAAATGCAATTCATTGAAAATCATGCCATCTATCATGGTCCTCTTTGAGAATGAAGGACAAACAACAACAATGTAATATCAACAGTGAGTCTCTCTCTTGCTCTCACTCTCTCCATATATGTGTGTATATATATATATATATGTATATATGTATACATACATCCACACATACATATATATCTTAGAACCTATGCTTTTTTGCAGATGAAACTGAGGCCCACACTGCATACCCTAAGATTGACCTGCCCTTTTTGGTCACAAGGTAGGCGACCCAAGAAATTGTGGATGACTCAAGACTAATCCATCCCAACTAATGGACAAACAATTGAAACTTATGTCCTACTGACATGAATTTCATCTTTGAATACAGAGAATGGTACAATCAGGGAATGATATTTTTGTGGAGAAAAGAGAGTTTTAGTAGGATTTTCCTTCCCATCTGCCTCTCCCCTGGGAAGGGAGCAACCAAAATATGTTCTTAGGATGTGCAGAGGTGGCATTTAGTTGGTAGCATGTTTGTTGTTTGTGTGAGATGGGGGAAGAGTCTTTAGCGATGGAAAGAAGGATTATCCAAATAAGTTCTAGGGCACAGGAGCATGTAGCTGAAGCTCTGTGGGAAACTCATGGAATTTTCTTGTTCAAAGATGTTCTGGGTAGTTTGGCAAGGCAGTTAGGATGGGGCAGTATAGGTGTTATGTTTATGTCTCCCTATAGCTTTCTGGCAGACTTTGGTTGTGTGAGGTACCTGCCCTAAAATGTTGAGGGAGGGGGTAAAGAGGGAGGACCAGTTCATCAAAAGGGTATCTGTGATATTGTAGTCATTTGGATTCCATTTTGGATTCTATGAACTACATATTTGTGAAAGTAATTAGAGAGCCCTCCCTATCCTTGTAGGCATGTATTTGAGAGCCCCAGATGTTTTTAGTTCTACTGGGGAAAGGGTCTATTACCAGAACTGTATCCATGAGGTGGTGCTGAAGTCCTGAATGGTTCCTAATTCCTGGAAAAGAGTGATCCACTCCTCACTCTGACTGGTGGTCTTGTTGCCACAACCTGTAGGTTACCTGACCTCCCACACACCCACCCCCTCCCCGCCTCCCACTATAGAATAATACCCATATTTAAGGGCAATGGAAATGCACATAGGCCCATTGATGGCTAGTATGGACCTGTACATATTGAAAACTAAACTTCACACTTTTGTGCTGTATTAGGTGCTTTTGTGATAGGAAAACTAGGATTGACCACAATTGGGAAGCTTCCCTGATAGAAACTGGAAATTGGAATGAATTAAGGGTCAGTTTTTGACCATGCTTGGGGGGAACAGCATCAGAAACATGATTCAACAAATTCTATGCTAGGAATATGTCTAGGAAACTGGTCACTAGGAGCATCATAATAATAAATGTGAGGGGGGTAGTGGTTCTGCCCACCTCTTAATTAATGGAATCACAGAAGGTTTGGATACCTCAATTCAATTAATCATCAGACACGATTAGACTTTAATGTATCCATAAAATCTACCCAGGAGAATCAATCAATCAACAGGATTTTTTAAAAAATTCCTATAAATGTATGAATAAGTTTTGATCATCAGACATGCAGATAGGATGTTGTAGTCACTGGATGAAGGCTGATACTACCACCCAGGAAACATCTTCCTATTAGCAGAAAGAATGAGACACATGCTTCCTCCTTTCCCCCCAGGCTTGGGGGCCAGGCTAACAGTGGACCAGTCCAGCAAGAGAGGATTTAGAGGTTCCAGAAGCACTAGCCATCCCTTCACCATTTTTTACAAGCCCAAGACATATGCACTCATGGATTGGATGCCCATATCTGAAATCCAATCTGCTACATAGGGTTCTGTGGGTAACCTTGTGAGTTGACAATCCTAACACTAGCTTCATGACCCACCCACCCCTCCTCATCTTGAGCGTCTTATTAACAATCAATAGAATAGTTTTTTAAAAAATAAAAGTATTTTATTATTTTCCATGTAGAAATAGTTGTCAACATTTGTTTATATAAGATTTCCAATTTCAAATTTTTCTCCCTCCCTCCCCTCCCTCCCCCCCTCCCCTAGACAGCAGGTAATTTGATATAGGTTATATATACATAATAACATTAAACATATTTCTTCATTAGTCATGTTATAAGAGAAGAATCAGAGCAAAAAGGAAAAACCTCAAAACAGAAAACCAACAGTACCAAAAACAAAAGAAACAGTATGGTCCAATCAGCATCCATATTCCACAGTTCCTTTTTTTTTTTTTCTGGATTTGGAGTCAATAGAATAGTTTTATACTTATATAGACCTATTTGTGTCTAATGGTAGCCATCTCTAGCTGGGGGCGGGGAGGAAGGAAAGAAAAAAAGGGAAAAAAAGAAATTTATACCATGTTTGTTGTATATTTGGAAGGAATAGCAAGTTGTACATGGTAGACTTACAGTTTCATGTACAATCATCTTTTTTTATTGTACAATATTATGGAAATGCTCATTTTGCTCCATGAATTAAAAATAAATTAAAAAAACCAATCAAGTAGGCTCAGTTCTTCTCAAAGTTGTTCAGTCTTGTCTAACTCTCTGTGACCCCATTTGGGGTTTCAGCAAAGATACTGGAGTGGTTTGTCATTTCCTTCTCCAGCTCATTTTTTATAGATGAGGAACCAAGGCAAACAGGATTAAGTAACTTGCCCAGGGTCACATAGCTAGCAAGAGGCCAGATTTGAACTCACAAAGATGAATCTTCCTGATTCTAGGCCCTCTATCCACTGCATTTACTCAAATGACATAACAAGAACATAATTACCAACCCTCCCTTTACAAATACACATGGGAAGATTGTGCTCAGAATATGATGAGGCACATGTGTAGCATGCACTTGTGGCAAAGGCAAGGCAACTCAGCACTGCTGTGATGTAAGACCTGAGAATTCTTTGTCTCATCAGAGTCCTCATGCTAGGTTCCCAGGATCTGCTCCTCTCCATAGGCTGACTCTTTTCTGTTTCCAGGGGACACATTCCTTGAAGCAACTTCCTCTCTCAGATAGCCATTTTTCTGTATCCATGTGGCTTGGAGTTTATATCTGTCTACCCTAGATGGTACAGTGGATAGAGTGCTGGGCCTAGAGTCAGAAAGACATCTCCCTGAGTTCAAATCCAGCCTCAAATATGTACTAACTGTGTGACCCTGGTCAAGTCTCTTAACCCTCTCTGCCTTAGTTCCTCATCTGTAAACTGAGCTGGAGAAGGAAATGGCAAACCACTCCAGTATTTTTGCCGAGAAAACCCCAAATGGGGTCACAAAGAGTTGGACACGACTAAAAAAAAAAAAAGACTGAACAGGCACCCTATAGATGCCTGGGGGTTGCAGGGAGGAGGTGGAGAAGAGAGAGAAATTCTCTCTCCCTACTCTTTTTTCTTTCTCTTTCTTCCTTCCTTCCTTCCTTCCTTTTCTTTTTTTTTTGTGGGACAATGAGGGTTAAGTGACTTGCCCAGGGTCACACAGCTAGTAAGTGTCAAGTGTCTGAGGCAGGATTTGAACTCAGGTCCTCCTGAATCCAGGGTGGGTGCTTTAGCCACGGCACCAACTAGCTGCCCCCTCCCTACTTTTCTGAAGGAGCCTTGGCTCCTTTCTTTAGCTCAATGAATAAAAATGTCTGTTATGATTGTGTATCCACTGGATTTATGCCTTGAAAAGATATTAGCTATTGTACCCTGGGTGTACAACCTAATGTCTAGCTCTTGGCTTGTGGTATTTTCAGTGGTCCATCTTGAACTGCTCTGAGACTTGGACTGCCTGATGCTCCTCAGAGTTTGGCTGTTTCACTCCCCTGGGGTAGAATTCATTTTTCACAATCATTCCTGCTGTTAACCTTCTTGACTCAAATCAGAGAGGTGGTCACACCTGTAAAATGGATTAGCTATCAGTCTCACCTCATTAATACCTGCCTTCAGTGACTGTATACAGCCAAAGTGGAGATGGGGAAAGGAATCCTTGCCCTACTGCAAGAAAAAGACTGGCAGTTCTTCTACACTGGGACCTTGATGGTTCAATAGCTTTCCCCTTCGTGTATGTTCCCTCCACCCCTCTAGGGACAAATTTAGACATCAAATGACTACTGGGAGGGACTAACAGTGAAAGTACATTTGAGTCATAAGGAGGTTCAACCAACTTTCAGTTGATAGCATAGCAGCAGCAGGGCCATTTTTGACCTCTACAAGGGAGGTGAGCTAGACTTCTGCATTGATTACTTGGACCCAAATGAAATAATCCTTTGTGACTCACTGCCACTGACCTAAGATTTCTTTTTTTTCTTTTTAAGAAGAATGCTAGAGGTTTGGAATCTTCTTGGAATTAG